>NC_080562.1:42863851-43163851 GCF_030253575.1 Rhododendron vialii | reverse complement strand
ATGTGTAAAATACTACAAATTATATAACACAACCACAATTGTTATGACAACACAAAAAATTGACACTTTCTTATCACAATGTGTCGTACCAAAAGAAATCGATCAAAAGATACTAGATACAAGACCAAAATATATCGTAGCACAATCAATAATTATTATACCCAAACAAGATACATGTTTAAATACACAAATTAAATATTGTATAACTTAACATCCTAACAGTCCTGATCGATCATTTTAAAAATACACTCACTAACGACATTTAGACTGTACAGTCAATTTATAGTATTTGGTATGAAACCTAGTCTTCTGTTGTAGTTGAATGTAATGTAGCCATGCGACTGTGACACAATAATGACAATCAAATCCGTTGAATTTTTTATGTTTGTTGATTAAGTCACCTACGTAAATTTTTGTCTCAATCAGGTTTAGAAAGGTCCATTATCGGCACGCAAATTGAATAATATAATGATATTTTCCATCCAATTATGTATCTAGCTATAAGCCATCAACTTCATTCTTGGTACGAATGACCTAATTAATATTATGTAAAAAAATACGATTTTGATAATAAAAAATAATAAAAAAAACCTTACGTCGGATTTAAATGGTGCATTATTATATTTTAATGTTGTATTGAAATTGAACGACAAGATTTGTTGAAGTATGAAACTTTAAGGACTAACTATGTAATTTATCCTAAAAAATAACAACATTCTTTTAAAAAAAAATAGGAACGAAGGGTGTAAGACATGAACCCCAGATCTTTTAGATAAATGTCCAAATTTCAACACTTTATTACTATGGTACACAATTGAGAATTTGTAATTCTAAAGACTATTAATTATATAATATTTTCTTATATGTAGCGGCTTTATTTTCAAGCTAAAATTTTGAGAAGACAGAGACTTCAAATGCCTCCGTCCTAGTGCTGGGCCTACGCTTGTAGATCGTATTATAGCCTATGTTATTAGTGTAAATCAATATGTCGACTATAATAATTTTTTTTGAAAGAAAGTATAATGACAATAAATTTACAAAATTATTTAGATTTTACTTCCACGACCTAGTTCCAAGGACCACCATTAAATTTTGATTGGTATGCATAGGGTGAAGGTTTAACACCTATCCATGTGTCAAATATATAGTGCCAATTGTTAAGTACATCGCCCTAAATATTAATAAGATTGGGTATTAATATAATTAATTTCACCAATTACAAAAAGGGGAGTAATTTTCACACTCTATTTTTTGATATTCACACTTATTTTTTTGTACTCCATTTTAGTGTCGAAAATGTATGCATTTGAGACAGTAGGATAATTATTTTTTTAGTGACCACTCATTTTTCCACGAAGGAATTTTGATTTTTTGAATTAAATTTTGTAGAGAAAGAATTTGATTTAGACAATATTTTGAGAGAAAATTGTAGTTGTATTCAAAAATTTGGGTATAGTACTTATTTTTTGGTGAATTTCTAGGATGAAAATTTTGTGCGAGAACTTCATTTTTAGTTTAAATTATTGAGGTATTGTGTAGGAACAAATAAGAGTTTGAAAAAATAGTATGGAGGGAATCAAAAATTAAGATAAAATGGTGGAAATTTTAAAATTTTAAAAAATAATGTGGCGGGAATTGAAAATAATTAGTGGTATTGTATTTTGCCAATTATAACTATCATTTACTGAACATTCCGATTGAATTTTTTTATACGACACGTTGTAGGTATGAAAACGCCAATTTATGGTATTGTCATAATAAATTTGGTTATATTACTAAATTTGTGGTATGATATTTTGTTGATTATAACTATCGTTAATTGAATATTCTGATTGAATTTTTTTATACGACACGTTGTGGGTATGAAAACGTCAATTTATGGTGTTGTCATAACAAATTTGGTTATATTATTGAATTTGCGGTATGGTATTTTGTTAATAATAACTATCGTTAACTAAGCATTTAAATTGAATTTTTTTATACGACACGTTGTGAGTATGAAAACGCCAATTTATGGTGTTGTCATAACAAATTTGGTTATATTATTGAATTTGTGGTATGATATTTTGTTGATAATAATTATCGTTAATTGAACATTCTGATTGAATTTTTTTATACGACACGTTGTGGGTATGAAAACGTCAATTTATGGTATTGTCATAACAAATTTGATTATATTACTGAATTTGTGGTATTTTAGACATGTGTTATTACGGAATATTTTAATTAATTTCCTTTGGTACGACACATTGTGGTAAGAAAACGTTAATTTATGGTATTGTCATAATAATTATGGTTTGTTATATAATTTGTGGTATTTAAATATGTTTTCTTTTGATACGACACCTTGTGTTAAGAAAATGACAATTTTAGGTGTTGTCATAATAATTGTAGTTATTTTATAAAATTTGTGGCATTTTAAAAATATTTTTGGCTTGAGTATAACAATTGTTAATGCTGGTACGACATATTTTGATTTTGTTATGGAATATCATACGAGTCAAAAAAAATTTGGTACGATTCATTGTGATAAGATAATACCAATTTATGGTGTTGTTAGAACATTTGTGGGTAACATTATTTAATTTTTGATATTGTATGCATATATTTGATTATGGTACAAGTATTATGGATTTCGGTACGAATAATTATGGTTACATAATAATGATATTTTTTAATTATGGGTAACCTGCTAATGACCTGTTCAACAGGTAAATTTTAATGTACAAGTCGTAACTAGAATCATAAATATGCATTAAAAAATCAAAAATCGGTATAATAAAAATCACAAATTGTCATAATTTAGACATACTGTATACCCTGTGTACCATAGCTTCCTCCGTGTTGGGTATGTAGCACATTTATGCGACGGAGTATTGGAAGAAACAAAGAATCATAAAACCTTAACCCGCTCCTTAACGCTGGAGCTTGTTTTAAGCTTAACTCACAACTTAAAACTGCTGGTTAAGTTGAACATGACCTCGCATGTTAACGTGCGATCTTCCTCGATTGCTGCCTTTGACGACCGTTTTGTTAGTCTTTTGAAAAAAAAAATTCAATGATCGGGACCGTTTACTTTTTAGACTTTGTCGAGTACATAAGTCGCGCAGAAAATTATGCCTATCAAATAGAGTTTGACATATGTTCGTAAAATGTTTATGCGGCGGAATATTGGAAAAACTAAAGCGTGAAACAGCAAATCATAAAACCTTGACCTCGCATTCCAACAAGGTTTGTTAAAGCTGAACGCACAATTTCAGATGACGAGTTTAAAAGTCGAAGTCTACCTCCCATCTTTAAACTGTGATTTGCTTTCTAAACGGATTGCTACCTTTTATTCCCGTTTTGTTGGTCTTTCCGAACACCTTTCAACGATCAGGACCATTTAATTTTTAGAGCTTGTTGAGTACATAAATTGCACATAATATTACACCTATTGGATAGCAATTGACTCATGTTCATAAAACATTTATGTAGCTAAATATTGGGAAAAATAAAGTGTGAACCACTGAATTAACACCCCATTTTTTACAATATAAATGTGTTCAGCAAACATGTCGAAATCTGTCCGATTTGTATGATTTTGTGCATTGTCGATATTCTCGATGAGGTTTAAAAAGTGAACAGCCCCGATTTTCAAAATAGGACCGGGCCCACAAACAAGCCGAAGTAGATCCGCTTTGCTTTGCAAGTTTTTTTTATCAACCTGTGACTTTGCAAGTTATTCCTCCTCTCTCCCCTCCTAAATTCCGACTTTCGTCTATACAGTATCTTCGTATTTGTCTGAATTTCTCTCAACAAAACAAATACTTAAACCCATTAATTCTGATAAAAAGTTAAAAAGAAATGACAAAAACATCAATAAAACTAATTGCATCTTCCGAACACGAGATCGGTTAAGAAGTAGAACACTGAGATCAGTTAAAAGGAACACTCGAATCTTCAAGAAGCGAGTTCAAGTACCAGTCAAACTCATATCGTCAAGACGGGAGTTCAAAGTCTAGAACAGCTTCTCTCGGCTGACGATAGCAATTAAGCCCTATGTGGATCCGTAATTCATGAGCCCATTTGATAATCGTGACAGACTGCATACTATAACGACACACCTCGATATAACTGTACATCTGTAACAATAATGGTTTCAAATCGGCAGAAATGATAACACTGCAATTCTCCTTTTCCCAAAGAAGACGATGAAGACCTACATCCCCAGAAAAACTAGTCCTCGATAGTAGGGTATGACACTTCAATTTGGTAACTCAATACAGTCAAGTCCAAAATTGATAATCTCGTAGATATAAAGAAACTCATCCAACCTAGAAAACCATTACACATTTCTGATTCCCAGCAAACCTTTCTTCATTTTCTTATGGATGGGGAGTCTCTTTAATTCGAGTTTAACGCATACGACCAAAAGAAAAAAGTACAACATAAATCCAACACCTGGTTTCATTCACAACCATTCATCGCTAAATGTTCATCTCCTTCCATCGCCTCGGTGCCTTCTATCACGATCACGATCATCATCTATTTCTCTGCTTCTCTTCGGGTGATAATCCCGTTCCTCCTTACCGTCTTTACGACCCTCCCTTTCTGCACTCTTCTTTCGGTAGCTTGACTCCTCTCTCATGTCTCGTCTATTATCATCACCATTCAATCTTTTACCACCTTCGTCCTCCTTCCCATCTCCCCGCCTGTCAATTTCTGAACTTCTCTTTCTATAATCTTGCTCATTCCTCCTATCTCCGCTACTACCACCATCTGCGCTCCTCTTTCTAAAATCCCGGTCATCTCTCCTTCCATCATCTCTACTGGCATGTTTGTCCACATACTTTCCTCTATCCCTTCTATGTTCATGATATCCTAAGTCCCTCCTAGATTGACCAGTTCTGCTTTCATGGTTCCTTTCATGCTCCCTATGTTCTCTACTTCTGTCACGATGCCTATCGCGTGACTTCTCATCTACATTTCGGCTTTCCCCTTTTACTTTCTCAGTATGGTCTTCACCTACGTGTACGCTACCTCTCTTTTCCCGTTGAGGACTTCTAGCACTGTCATCATCAAATACCATATCAAACCTCGAATTATCGTCTTCACCACGTTGTCTGTTATCTTCTTTTAAGGCGTATTTAGAAGGTTGGCTTTTGATGGCGGTATCCCCTGTGCAGTCCTTCGCAACGTGATCTGGAGCACCACATTGGAAACATCCTTTTCCTACACAAAAAGGGTTCACAATGTTAGCTGCTTGCATTTATTAAAAGTAGTTCTGATAATGACAATGAATTGCAGTAGTTATTGACTGTGAAGTAACAACAGAACGAAGCCCAGAAGGAAGACCAGAGAATATACACAAATGGACAAACCCCTTTGTTTTCCATTCAAAAAGAGAAACCATACATTTCGACATGATCATTATCATTTGTACCTTTGCCACATGAGAAATGTAGCCTTACGTTGGCTACCAAAAGCTTTATAAGAGAATGACAAGGAAACATTGACTTGACAGAATTAAAACAAGATGAAACCTAAGCAAAAGAGAAATGAGATGGTCACGATTTAAATCCATAAGTACCAACCGAAAAGGAAATGCCAAAACGGATGTCATTAGCCTCAATTAGGTATACAAACAGATGAGAAGTGCACATTTTGGAAATGCGTATTTGTCATTCTTTTCACCTTAAAGACAGCACACAAGGCTGTAATAGCATGATCCATAAACAGACTACTTAGTTGAAAGTCGAAACGCATATCAAATAGGAGCATGATTATCCTGGCTTCAAAAACTGGAGACTGACAACTACACCAGGCCCCTAATCAATCTGTGTACTGCTCTAGGAGAAAACAAACAGCACTAAATGAAGAACTGTACAAAACACGGCAATAGCTGCCCAGCAACTACTCATTGATTGCATTTTGGACTGGGTTCAGCCCATTTTTCTTGTGCTGATTGTATTTTGATCTGGGTATTTTAGACCCACTTCGAGTGTTTGGGCTTCAGCCCTTTAGATGGGCTTTGCCCCATATGGGTGTCCCTTGGTTGGTTTCTTGCTAACCTCGGGTTTGGGTTTCGGATGGGCATAGGATTATCCTTAGCGTTGTATTTTCTGTTGGGTCTCAGGTTAGGGATGCCATCATCCCTTGCTCCTGTTAATCTTGTAACTCAGAGATTAATAAAAAAATAAATTGCCTTTCAAAAAAAAACTACTCATTGATACAATCTACTAGTATCTCACCTTTAGCCATTTGCCCACGTCTGAATTGGGACCACAATTTTGATACACTTTGACTAAAATCTACGTGTATCCTTCGGTCATCAATTAAAGCATTGTCCATCTGCCATGAAGATATGGATGAATCAAGGTAAGCAAAACCAGTTTTGAAACAAGTATAATTAGGCAGGTTGGCAATTAATAGCAGACAGGATTTAAGAATATAGCTGAATGTTTAAAACATGATAAGCAGCAAATTTCGTTAACCACAAAAGATGATATATAGCTTTTGCTGCCTTAATGACATAACCCTCGTTTGCTATATAAATTATACTAAAAAGACCTACTTCTGCGTTCCAAAATATAAACAATATGTGGTTATTCGCACCTGGATACACTCAACCCCACAAAGAGAAAACAAGGAGACACAAAAAGCTAATGCATCAGTACCTAGGCTCAGAAATAGAAGTTTCACCACACTTATTTCCCAAATAAAACTGCAATCTATCACCCATCGTACATCAACTCACAGTACACATGATCCAATAATGTTTTTTTTTCCTTTTGGAAGAATGAGAACAGCATATCGTCTATATGTAGAGTAACACTAAATGCCCAGATAGAAACAAAGGGGACATAACAGGACCACTTAAAACTTAAGATAATCTACACAGCAGGAAACCTGGAAAATAATCTGAACTTCAAGAGATTGGAGAGGAGGGTATGGAAACCCTTCCAAATCAGGATCCTGACAGAAGTATCACTAGTTAAAACTACTATGCAGGACTCTACATTCACCAAGTAAAAACCCAAGACAGCCATAGCATTACAAGCTCACTGTTTTACACATTTGTCATTAAAGATGCATTTTTAATCTTTACATGCAAACCCAATTGAACTGAAACCTGCATAAACTTAATTGGTTGCACGATACACAAGCATGGAATGACTACAAAAGGTGTTTGGTAAAATAATAGTCCGATGATTCAACATACCTTGAAATATGCTTGCTCACAAGACTCCGTGCTTTCAAATTCTGGCAGAAAAAGAACGGAGGAAAAAAGCAAGCAGTCAGGTTACGCTACACCAACAAAGGAGAAAAAGGCTCAGGTGATCCAAATAGCGTTTAATACTGTTATTATCTAGCTAAGGTGATGAATGCTAACAGTTGAGTGGAGCCGCTACAAGAAAGAACTATCATTGGGTCAGTCTGTACAAATTTAGCACAGTGAAGCTCGGAAGCTTGGTGGTATGCGACAATCTTATGTGTCTCGCATTAATTGAACCCCTACTCCGCCATGTGTATAACGACCCGTATCATCAAGCACCACAACCCAAAACATAATAATATTGATTGTTTCACGCCACCGGCCAACTCGATAAACAACAAATAACTAACGGAACGCCATCACCCACTTCCTTAAGAAACTACATAATCTCTCAATATGCCTTCCACATACCCTTCTCTCTGCAACATTTCCCACTCTCTGCCTCTCCTCCACAAACAGGAGCGTTTCCCCTCCCTTCTCTCCCAGTTTTTCTTGTTTCTCATATATAGGCTATATATGCACAATTCTCTTAGCACCTCTGATGTACACACACACTTATTAGCCACCTTAGCACCCCACGTGCACCCACACACACTTCTCAGCCACCTTAGCCTTTCCATGCAACAGTCATATATATCCATCCAATTCATTGCCCCACTGCTAGAAATTAACTCCACAATAACTAATGGACCATTCTTTCCATTTTTGTCCTTTTCTTTTATCAAAAGGAATTGATCTTTGATCCCTCTTTCATATGTAGTAGTAATACCCATGTAACACACACACACATGCACGTGTACACGACACGTCCACTTTGTGCACCAATAATCATGTTATTCAAATTACGGGTATTACAATCCCTCTTTAATTTAAAGTTCTTATGCACAAATATTTACCTTCTTTAATTTAATGGAGCACCATTAGGCTGGGGCTTTATAATTAAATGTGATCGGGTCTCACAATGTGTGTATTAGCTCTGATGCACCCTCCCCTTGCCAGACAGTTCTAAAGGATAAGATCTCCCCGATGGTACATGTCATGTAAGCTATTAGAAAATATCGAGTTGATCATGTTATAATTAAGTCAAGATGGAATTCCGAATCATCATTGCTAGAAAAAATCTACATCAATGTCTCCTTTCCTCAGCTCTCCAAAAAGTCAAAGGCCAGGAAGTTGGAACAGACTACTTTTCCACAATGACTCGCAAGCCAACATACTATAGAAAACAATTTCAAACTCTACTAACAGCTTACTTTTCACAATGACTTGCATGCCGACGTACTTTCATATCCATTTTGAAAATTACAGTAAGCTACTGAACTCATATTCAGAGAAACATCACACTGATCACAGTGGGGATCCAAAATAAAGGTGCTGACATTTTGCCTTTCAGACACACACCTCAAATAAGATATGAAACAAAATTAATCACCAATCGAAAGGGAAAAAGGTAGTAGTAGCAAAAATAAAAGTTGGCCTTGAGTTTGATTTGTCAAGCTTCAAGTCAGGGTTCAAGGGATGGGAGAGAGAGAGAGAGAGAGAGAGAGAGAGAGAGAGAGAGAGAGAGAGAGAATACTAACAAACAGAAAGGTTGATAACACTCACCAATGAAAGCATAGCATAAGCTATCTCCAGTCTTATAATCCCTGATAACTTCAGCCCTGACATCATTTATTTGTAATAAGCAATAAATCTCCAATATGGCAATCAAATATAGCAAAAGTCCAAGATTTTAGAAATTACGATGTCACAGTTCCGAAACGTGAAAAGATAGTATGTAAATCCTCATCCTGCATTTAACATTAAACAAGCTGATGAATACAATGACCTTAAGATAACCAACTGCAGTGAGAACCAGCCATAGAAGGAGTATCATAGGCTATACAATAAGCAGTTGATGGAGGGTTAAAACTCTTACTTCAGTTACCGGATTTAGTTTACAGACAAACAGCACATTTTCAGGAGGCTTTATGTCAGCATCTGGAATGTCCCCTATCTGCAAAGCACATACGACTTCAGCAAAACTGTTCAAGTTGGACTACTAAACCAGATATTATGTAAAATGCTTACACTCTCGAGTACTACTGCACTGGAATGTGCACCCTTTTCTCGGAGAACCTCCTCAAGTTCCAATGCACTTAATTGCTCGTCCATGGGGACCCAATCATCTTCAAGTCGCACATCTTCTTCAACCTGAGCACAAAGTAAAACATAGCTGTGAATGATGCAGGAAAACACATTGTAAACAGTAGCATATGCAAAAGAATCCAAAATCAATTACAGACTAATCTTGTAAAAAGTGACCAATTTTATACAAATTTCTATTATTCGACTAGATTACAATATTATGTCCACGTTGACTGATTCAAGTTACATTCCAAAACCTGATTCCTGGACAATCTCATATAAATGAAGTGTTTCTTGATTTGTCTTTTTTCTTCCCTTCCTTTTCTTTAGTCACGGGATTAGGAAGTGCACTGTACAACAATATCCGAGAGTAATGCTATCGAGGAAAAACAGTGTAAAAAACCGGTGGCATCATCCACAATCCATGTCATACTTAATAAAAATTTCAAACTTCAAACTTGCACCACCCTAAAGAAAACATATTTTCTGTTAAGACAAGAAATTTAATACAAGAAAGTTTAATAAGAGTCGCTAAGACAAATCCAGTTGAAACCACCTTTAAACCATCTAACAGAAAAATACAATGAAGATGAAATTGTTCACGTTAAGGTTTTCACTTTTGATAGAAAAGTTCTTGTTTCAGAGATTCATAAGAATGAGTCAAAAATTTTGCTCCCAAACAAAAAGCACCTTCAAACATACCATAAAAATTCACATCAGTTTCGCATGATCCTTCTGGGAAATTGGGTTATATTATATATTGAAAGGAAGTTCCGCAGTCGTATTAGCCAGAAATGATTCTTTTTTATTTTCAATTGATTTCTAGCAGCCTGAGAAATGAAGGGGATAATGGAATCTTTAGTCATACATTACCTCATCTTTTGGCTTCCCTTCAGGCGAAGAGTCTGGAATTAACTCAGCTAGCTGTGCAGGATCTTCAAAAGGATCATCTAGTATGTATGCGTGTTTGATTCTGTTAATTGACATAATCATTAGTTGGTAGTCAACCAAAACCAGAAATAAGTGTACGTATCATATACAGAGCAAGTGGGAATGAACCGTATGTTTTTGTATGGCCTGCTCTTATCGTCCACATAAGCTTCATTTATCCTCTGGAGTGTTTCAAGCCCTTCTGCTACCTCCCCAAAAACCTATGAAGGTGAAGAATTTCATATCGAAATATCACTCACAAAGTTATAATTCCCAATCAAATAAAAATCTTTAAATTACGGTAACCTCCACTTTTTCATAAAATATGTGTTTGCAACATCTCTGGCCAGCGCCAAACTAAGGACAAAATGCTAACAACATCCTTTACTAGCTTAATGAAATGAATATTTAATCAAAAAAAGATATTTAACCAAATACTATGAAGCCTAAGGTTCAGGATGAGGCCTCACAGTGTGCTTCCCATCAAGATAGTCCAGATCGTCACGCAGAGTGATATAGAACTGAAACAGGGAAAAAACAAAAAAAAGATATTGTGAGCTCACAAACGTGATATATGCCAAATTTAATAGTCCAAGTGCATAACCCCACAAGGAAGATTGATAGTGATACCAATATTAGTGCATAATCCCACAAGTGAGATTTATACCAATATTATATAGGAAAAGGGAACTCTTAACTACAAAATTCTAATAGGTCAGGAAGAAATCAAACCACATCTAGTCAGATACGAAGTTATATCCAAATCTATAAGGCACAAAATAATAGAGAAAATGTGGAAGTTCTCTTCCTTATCAGTTTTCAACCAAAAAATGAAAAAAAGACCATACCTGAGAAGCATTAAGATTCTCTCCAGCACTAGCCATTGCAACTGTGCCCATCTTAGTGTGTTTTAACTCCAAGTGAATTTCATCCCCAAAAAAGCGAGCCTGGTCACCGTATAAGAACCTGAAGGTACACGAGGTCAAAATGAGCATTTAATGTCAACATAAACAAAATCTGACCTAGATCCAAAAAATAGATCAGCTTGATGAGGAACAACACAAAAGAAGAAGAGAGACGTGTCCTGATCAAATCCATCAATCAGAGAAATGTGAAGGTGGGGCTCATTCTTTAAGAAAAGTGGGGGCAAAGAACAACTCTTAAATACCATAGGCTTCTTTTGGTCACATACATTGAGAAGATGTTGCTCAAGGTTTCAATATTGGTTGTGTATATGTATTTCGTGACATGAAAGAGAGTCAGTCAACCACAATTCTAGATGCCTAACTTTGGTAAGGCAAATAGACGAATAGTTGCTATGTTCTATGAAAATCAACATAAATCCAAGAGAGGCATCGGCCTTGTGTTTAATCCTGACTTTGCAATTCCATAATAAGATTCTGTTATACATACAAAACTGCATATATATCACCCAACACAAAATTATTTAAATTTTCTGTTAGTTTTTTTAGCATTTTCTGTTGCCAGAAACTGATAATAAATTTCAGTTTGGTGCTAGATATCATATTTCACAACTTTGTCAAAAGTTTTCCGGTTGCATGTGCCCTCGCTACCAAAAGTTCAAGTCATAAGTCCATCCAAGTTTTCAGAGCTATAAACATTCATTTAAACTCAGTAATTATACAAACTCCCTTACTTATACACGGAATCTCCACCAGCCCCTCTTCCAGTAGGATCGCCTGTTTGTGCAGTAAAATCCTTCTGAACCGTGTGAAATAAACAACCATTGTAGTATTTAATCCTGCATCACCAACACAGGAGAAAAGAGGTATGTTACTGATGAAATCTACAGCTACAGATGACATCTAGTGACCATATCTTCTCCAACCACATTACATTGATTGTTTCAAAACCAGATCAGTTGAATATAAGTTACATTTGAAAACAAGGCAGAAAACAACACGTCTAGTATAAGAAAAAGGCCATCGAAATAACCAATGCATGGCAAATGAAATACGTCGAGAGTAGTTCAATGGTTCTTTTGTTTCCTTGTCTGTTGTCTCCATGTTCAAAAAGCACAGATGGTCATCTAAGTAACAGAATCATATAACATACACTGGACATTGACTGAAAAATACTCCAAATTCAGATTCAGAGGAAAATGAGAACCTAAAAAATCACTAGATTTTAGTTTAAAACGGGATCCCTGTCACAATTCCAAATGAAAATGAACTGTGTCTAAACCGACCACCGCATATATACGAACGACTCTGGGTGAATAAAAAGACAAAAAGGGCTTCTCCATCTGCATATTTATTTAGTTACATACGCAACATCTCGAAATAATCAAAGAGCAGATCTAATATTATAAGTAGGAATGATTACTCCTTTAGTCCTCTTTGTATAATTTATAATGCTAGAAATATATACTTACGCCGTTAACTACTATGAAACCCCAAAAGACAAATTCCAGAACCACACAACTGCCAAACCTTGTAAACATGATAACCCATCTAAGAGTACTACGCCAGTGAAGAAAGTATTGTAATTAACCTCGTAGAATGCTGATCTATGCCACATTTACATAAATTTCACTAGGCAATATGTGCTTTGGCCGCTAGAGTGGAGGTACATCAGAGCTATTAATGATGCAAGCCATACAAACAAATAGTCGTTCAACAAAAATAGACAAACACCTGTGGTCGTTTACCTATTAATCCAACTAAGAAGTTGCGGAGCAAAGGTCTCTAACCCATAAGTATCCGTTCATAACTAAAACAATTTCAGAGCCAGCCACCATCTCAAACTTCAAGAAAACTCTGTTGTTAGGTTAATTTTAAAAAATTAATGCCTTGGACTGGTTGAATTGCACATCCCTTAAAATTCTGCATCCGTCCTTGTGTGGTTACCATAGTTCCGAGTGGTGATAATAATGTAAGAAGAGTGAGACGGTGGACAAGTCTATAAGGTGCCTTTTTCTTTGGTAAGCAACTCTGTGAGGTTTTTGGAAGGAAAATTCCTCTACCTCTTCGTTTTTGCTTTCGTATCAGAATTGTTTGCAGAGGTAGTCTAAAATTCAGAGTCGTACTTCAGTTGTATACATCTTGTGTATCGGGTCTAGCATTCCTCGAAACAAACAAGTTTACGCGTTACAAAGCGCTCTCTCTAATTTCCACTGCTATATAGAAAAACAAACGGAAAGGGATTCAAAGAAAAGGAAGCCAGAGATTCGAATAACGGTGTGTTGATGCTTACTTGCAGAGCTTTAAGAAGTTCTTGGTGGTCAATGGACAGAGATCCGTGTGCAAGTCCACAACGATGTCTCCTAAGCTCGTCACTATCAAAACCGACATTGAGAGAGAGAGGGAGCTATGAGAGAGAGACGGCCGGTGGATGTCTTAAATATGGCTCCAACAACGGCGGTCCAAGAGCCCGTGAGTCGGCGACTCCCTCCGTTCCCGACCGGGCCGGTGATTGGGCTGTAGATGTTGGGCTTATGTGCAGGCGCGGTTGCGTTGCAATTAGGGCCCTTTCGGTTTTAGAGGGTGAATTGCACTGGCTTTGCCCTGAGGTTTTCTTTCCATAATAGATTGCCTACTAATGTTACGGAAATTACAGTCCTTCCCCTTCTTTTTTTTCCCTTCTCACCTCCGCCACCACAGCACACTACACCTCCACCAGTCCACCATGTCACCACCGCGACCACAAATACACGGTTCTCTTCCTCCAGTCCCTGGTCTTCCCCCTCCCCCGCCAGTGCCAAAATGATCCAACTTTGTAATGTTGATTGTTGTAAAGTCGATGTTTTCGTCTTGTATCACTGCAATCATTGCTGTCTTTTCGCTCTCAAGTGTTGTCTATTGTTAAAAACTTATAGTGTATTAAAAAATGATATGTGCAACACCTCGTGGAGTATGCGTGTGTATATTCATACACGAATTTTAGTACTTCTTGGACCTAAGACCATTGTATAAAAGATTAACTGTCAGTATGTGGAATAAAGTGAGAAATATCGTAAGGAATAGCAATACTAGATCATAGATCACCTACTTGTCACAATTATCTTACAACCCCACCATAAAAAATATGTCCTAAAAAAATGTTCAAAATCACAACCCCAACTGTAATTTTGAAATTAATCGAAATATGCGTAAACTTCCATTATTATCAAAAAAATACGTAAAGGTTTCTTAAGGCCACAAAATTAAATTCAACTACAATACAATACACCATCAAATGGACCCCTCCATGACCGGCCTTTGAGATATTGCATGATCCCTTTTTTGACACACCCACCAAATTGTTTCTAGTAATTTTGGTAGTAAAATTCGTTTCGTACCCTCTCTCTCTCTCTCTCTCTCTCTCTAGAGACGAATTGCAATCACTCGTCCTTCATATCCAGGGGGTCAGGCCGTCTGGGTACATACGTTTATCAACGACTCTGCTTCAATCCTTCAACCAAATTTTATTTATTCCCTTACAAATTCCTGCGTCCAATTTAATCCGCTGATCTTATCCCCTTCTTGAAAAAGTATCCACGCAAGCCCTAGAAATTTTTCTCCAGGGTTCTCATACTTTCTTTCTTTTCCCTAACAGTAGTTAATCGTTGTCGGGGGAGGAATTTGTTGTTCCCTTTGTTGTTTAAGTAGAAGCGTGTAGAAATGGATGGATTTAGTATTCAAGACTCTTCCAACCTTCAAGATATTGACCAGTTCGGCGCGACTTCGAAAGGTTCATTGCGTTTTATCAGTTTATATTTTTCACTATGAGGTTTCAAAGTGTGATCTGTGTCACGTTAGTGGATCTGGGTTTCAGTTACATAGTACGAACCTATGCTTCTATTTAATATGTGTAGGTTTTTTTACTGTGTTAGATTTGTATGGTTGTTTTGTTCGTTTCCAAATATTACTTTTACATGTTGAAATCAGAAGAGAAGAGTACAAGAAATTATGGTTGCGTCGTGTTCTCTTTCTTACTATCTTTGTATTTGGTTTTTGACTTGAACAAGAATAATAGAGTTAAGGCAGTTAACTCTATGAGTTAGAGTTATTGACAAACAATCAATGAGTTAGAGTTATTTTACGAGTTAATTTATCCCCTTCATCCATTCTCTGAAGTGATGTGAAATTAAACAGTTGCTAAGCTAAAATTTATAAATGATTGGTTGTTTTAACTGTGCTATGCCACTTTTTTTCGGAATCTTTTTGTAGGTATTAGTTGTTGAAAGGCTTGTCTGTGAGATTATTAGTGTAGTCTTCCAGAGTACATTCGGGAAGGCAGACAGACGTACTTGGATAGAATACTATTTTCCACAGATTGAGTTAGGAATGTTTAATAAGCAACCACGATGCTACGCAAATGGTATATACGAGTGTGGAAGGAACGCAATAGTAGACGTAAAAGTAACTTGAAATTTGTGAAATGTGCGTCAATTGCTAAATATTTTGGCATTACGACAGGCTTGTGGACAGTGGTTAGCAAGATCCACGTAAAACAAAATGCAAGTTTTGAAGTTATTTGGGCTATGTTTGCGTGTTTTCTTTGTTATCAATCGGAATATTGGATTATTATTCCCAAAGCAAGTCTCCAGCACTGGTTTAAAAGTATCGACTCTTGTTCCATGATTTTGGGCTAAAATGATACACGGCTTTCGGATCTGTGGTAATGGAAGCTTTATCGTAATTGACTCTTGTTCCATGATTTTGGGCTTAAATGATACACAAGTGACTTTTGGATCCGTAGTAATGGAAGCTTTATCGTAATTATGCTCATGTGTTTATGGGTCCAGTTTGTATAATTTTATACTTTCCGGTTTACTTTTCTGACGTTGTTTTCCCTCCTTCCCCCAGACTTGAACTGGATTCTAGCTATGGTTTTTAGATTGACTTGTTCTTCACCATGGATTGGTTTAGTTCTCCAATTTAGTTCCCTTTTAAAATGCAGAAGATACAGTATTCGATGCATCCCAGTATGCATTTTTCGGAAATGATGCCGTTGAAGAAGTTGAGTTGG
The DNA here is from genome assembly GCF_030253575.1 of Rhododendron vialii. Taxonomy (NCBI): domain Eukaryota; kingdom Viridiplantae; phylum Streptophyta; class Magnoliopsida; order Ericales; family Ericaceae; genus Rhododendron; species Rhododendron vialii. The sequence goes on along the minus strand of NC_080562.1, from coordinate 43,147,563 downwards.
GGGGACTAGAAGACGAGGAAGATGAGTTTCCGCCAGTTGGGCTTGATGATGAAGGGTATCCGTTGGATCGAGAAGAGGTTATTTTATGCTTTATTCTATTGGTTTAGTCTTGAATAGTTTTTTTTTTTGTCTGTGCATGTTTTGTATTACCTAGTTTCCAGATTAAATCCTATGCTTCTTCTGTGTCTTTTCTTCAAATCTTGCATTTTGGTTGGAAATTCTTCATGTTCTATACTTTCTTTTTTTTCGGGAAACAGCTGGGGTTATACTTTGGGTTCAGTTAAAGTTTTGTGTATGTTTGATACCCATTGAGGATGTCGGTACTGCCCTCTTTTGTTTTGTCCGTATTTCTCCTTATGCCTAATTCATAGTTTTTGCAACTAACTGTTGTCTTTCTCCTCCTTTGTAGGGTGCAGTTTTTGGATCCTTATCTGAAATCGATGATCTTGCCACCACATTTTCAAAGGTTGGTTTCTATGAACTTTGGAGTTCTCTTGCATGACTTTCATGGAATAATTGGTAAAATTGTACCTTCCATTGGAGAATTGTCCTTCGTTTCGCACAGTATCATTATTGTGGAAGATATTAGAAAACAATTGACACCTTTCAAATTTTGGAGGAGAAGGGAAGCTTCTAGTTCCATATCGTATAGAAAACCGATGCCTTATTATGGTATTTTTTGCCGGTGTCATTTATATGTTTTGGCCTTGTCGAATCACTTTTCTTTCTTCCTGGTTTTGTTTTTCTTCTTTCTTTTGTCATTGTCAGGTTGCAAAATATGCAACCCTATATGTAAGATCAATAATTCAATATGCATAGTTAGTTTTCACACATAACTGGTGAAATACCAAAGAAGAGTGGTTCTAGATGTGCAATAATAGCAAAGCCTTGTCTAATATGAAGCCTTATATTGTATGGCATGTTGGTGACAAGAGTGTAAAGGCTGTACTCGTAACTGGTGCATATGAACCTCTTAAAACTTCATTTATATTGGGTGTTGGGTACTGGTACCAACCACCAAATTGTTTATTTGAATTTAGAAGTAATTTTGTTTGTTTTTTATCAGTGCATTGTCTGTTTCTTTTTTCTAAACTTATGGGATACTGAGCTTATACTATTCTTGGGGCGTCACAGTATTAGTGTGACTAGAGTATACCATCTCTTGCTCTTATTTTCTTGTTCTTCGGTCCCATGCCAGCTTACGGGCAACTCGCAGCACTCACCTAATCTTTGGCGATCAAATTCCATCGTCCACTCTCAGGGGCCCAATTAAGGTCGAAGGCCCATATGGATTGGCCTCACGAGAGTTGATAGCACCTCAGAGTTTTCGAATCTGAGGCCTAAGAGGGAATAAGTTTTCTAGGGAGCTGTTTACTTTTGCAGCTCTGCTTTGGAGGGATAGTTTATAGCTATGTCCATTCTAAAGAAAAATGAGAACCAACCTTATTTGATAGGGGCCCAACTTCTATGATATCTGAGTTACCATTATTATGTTTCTTGTTCTTTGTTTATTATGTTAATGTATTCCTGCTTCTTGATTTCTTTGTTCATTTTGGTTTCTCCTCAGCTAAAGAAGATTGATAATGGACCAAGTGCAGGAGTTATTGATGATAGAGGCTCCAGAGAAAGTAAGTGCATTTTTCACAAAGTTTTCCATGTAATAGCATTAATACATTATTTGAATTTAAGATTGCACTTGTTCAAAGAAAAACATTGTTAGTACTTAGTGTAGGATACTGTTTACAGTAGGGAGCTGTTGGGCCCTTGTCCCAACCTTTTTTTGTCACCTTTCTGACCGTAGGCCTAAATATTGAATGCTTGGTTAAAAGTCGAAGCCACAGGTAGGAAAGTTGGCAATAGTGTGGCAATAGTCGGCAGTAGGGACTTGTATTAGGTTTGGTCTATTATCTTTAGTGGGTTAGGTCTAACCCCCGACTTATTTTTTTTGAACATTTTGGCGATGACATGCCTTTGTTTTAAGTGCTCATTGACGCTCACTCACGTTGAGTCGAACTCTTAACTGCCATCATTTATAAAACAATAATTCAGAATTTCTTGGTTTCCAGAACTTTCATACTCCCTCCGTCCCATTTCATTAGCCCATGTTTCCATTTTGAGCTGTCCCAAATGTTTGCTTCATTTCTAGAAATAACCACCAAAGCAGGGGCAAAACTCCCAATTTTACCCCCTAACTTGTGAATCGAAGTAAATACTCGAGTTTAATCGTGGGGTAATTGTGGATGTTTGAACTTTTGACTTTAACTCCTTAAAAAGTTGGATTCTCCTTAACAAGCAAACAAATTACTAAATTAGGACGGATGGAGTACCATGTTTTCTGGTGTATAGACCTACATCAGAACAAGATTTCCTGGCGCATCTCTTTAATGGTTAGTACTCCATGTCTCCTTACAGAACGTTGTGTGCTTTCTGATGCCTGAACCTGCATTTAGCCAAATCATTCCTTCATGTGGGTAAATGCTAAATATCGACCATATTGTCTGACTTGATCCCATCCTCTGTCACGACCAGAAAATCAGAAGAAGTGAACATTGGGTTTGTGCTGAGAAAAACAAGAAGGAAGAAATCAATTGCCCTGGTGTGTGTGTGTGTGTGTGTGTGGGTGGGGGGGGGGGGGGGCAAGAATGTACTTTGGCTTTCTATGTATTGTAGCCAACGAAAAGCCTAGTTGGCCACTCAGAGGATATAGGATGTTGTGGTTGAGGGGATTATTGGCAAATCGTATGACAATATCTATTTCCAAATGATTTCCGCGGTGCATGTCGATATGTATTGTGTATGAGCCCTTTATAATGATGTTCTTTGTTCTAATCTGTTTCAATGAACTACATTAAATTGGACTTGTGCAATTATAACAGCTAAATGTTCCTTAATCCTTATAGGTTCCTCTGCCGCTGAATGGGTACAAGAAGCAGGTTTCCCCAACTGGTTTGATCAGCAAACACTTGATTCAGATGGCACTGAGGAAGGTATAACACAGTTATCGCAACCATATTCTTCTTCTGCTCGTATTCCGGAATCAACATCTTTGTATCGAACATCTTCCTACCCCGAGCAGCAACACCAGCACCAACACCAACACCAACATTTTTCCAGTGAACCAATTCTTGTACCGAAATCTGCATATACTTCTTATCCTCTTCCTGGAGGTGGATCTCAACAAGCTTCGCCAAACTATCATTCACGCCACCCTCATATGCCCCATCATCCTGGTGGGCCCCAGATGCCGATGCCTTCATCCAACCTCTCTCCTTTTTCTAACCCTCAGCTTCAGTTGTCTGCCTTACCTTCTGGCACACAATTTGGTGGAAATTTGCCCCAGTATAAATCTCCAGGTCTCTCTGTTAATGGGCGACCACAGAACCAATGGGCCAATCAAACACATTTATTTCCTGGAGACCATTCCAATCTGGTGAACAATTTGTCACCGCAGCAATTCCCTCGCCAAAATGGTTTAATGCCACCAGGCCCACCACAGTTAATGCCTCAGCAGCAAGCACATCAACACAGACTGCATCATCCATCTCAACCATCATACGGTCATCTGTCAGGGCTTCCATCTCAACTATTTAATCCCCATCTTTCTCCATCCCCCCCTGTAAACAAGCTGGAAGCAGTTCTTGGGTTGGGTCATTTGAGAGATCAAAGTCCTAAATTTCAAACAGGCAGACAGATCTTCCGGTACTCTCAACAGGGCTTTGATACCCGTAGCCTTGGGTGGCCACAGTTCAGATCCAAGTATATGACATCAGATGAAATTGAGAATATTGTTAGAATGCAGCTTGCGGCGACGCATAGTAATGATCCATATGTAGACGATTATTACCACCAGGCTGGTCTTGCAAAAAAGTCTTCTGGCGCAAAGTTGAGACACCATTTCTGCCCAACCCAACTGAGGGATCTTCCTCCCGGAGCTCGTAGTAACACTGAGCCGCATGCTTATCTCCAAATCGACGCTCTTGGGAGAGTTTCATTTCCTTCTATCCGTAGGCCGCGGCCACTTCTTGAGGTGGACCCTCCAAATTCATCTGCTGCTGGGTGCAGTGACCAAAATCCATCTGAGAAACCCTTGGAACAGGAGCCAATGCTCGCTGCTAGAGTAGCTATAGAGGATGGCCTCTGTCTTCTCCTTGATGTGGACGATATTGACCGCCTCCTACAGTTTAACCAGCTACAAGATGGTGGAGCTCAGCTGAGAAGGCGGCGACAGGCCCTGCTCGAGGGGCTGGCGGCATCTCTTCAACTGGTTGATCCACTTGGCACTAATGGCCAAACTGTTAATTTATCTCCTAAGGACGATCTGGTATTTTTACGACTAGTCTCTCTTCCCAAAGGCCGGAAGCTTCTCTCAAAATACCTTCAACTTCTTCTTCCCAATGGTGAGCTAATTCGAGTAGTCTCCATGGCAATTTTTCGTCATTTGCGGTTCTTGTTTGGTGTCCTTCCTACTGATCCACAAGTAGCTGAAACAACCCTTAACCTCACAAAAACAATATCTTCTTGTATTTGTGGGATGGAGCTTAAGCCACTAGCTGCCTGTCTTGCATCTGTGGCTTGTTCCTCAGAGCACCCTCCACTCCGCCCCATTGGAAGCTCCCTTGGAGATGGGGCTTCTGTCATTGTGAAATCTGTTCTTGAGAGAGCAACCGAACTCCTAACTGATCCTCATGGGACTGAAAGCTGTAGTGTGCCCAATCGGAACTTTTGGCAGGCCTCTTTTGATGCGTTCTTTGGGCTTCTGACCAAGTATTGTTTCAACAAGTACGATACTATTATGCAGTCATTAGTCATGCAGTCCTCGCCTGACCTCGGTGTTATTGGGGCAGATGTAGCAAGAGCTATCAATAAGGAGATGCCTGTGGAGCTCTTACGTGCAAGCCTTCCTCATACTGATGACCGACAGAGAAAGGTCCTATACGAATTTTCACAACGCTCCATGCCTGTTTTAGGATCTAATGGTCATGCCGGAGGGAGTGGCGGCACATGAGTGATGCTTTTTTTTTCAACAAGAAGGGAAACGACTCATGAAGCATGTGAAAAGGATATCTGATGGCCGATGATATTCTGGAGTACTGGTCCACACATTGTCTTGATCAGAATAAGTTGTGGACAAACACGGAGTTGGAAGCATTTTAGCTTTTAGATTTACATGGTTACTCTTTGGCAAAACTTCGAAAGCATTCTGCGTCTATTTGTGTGTGCTGGAACTTTGCTGTTAGTTTTATCCTAGTTTTTTCGAAGTAGAGAGCTTATTTTAATGCTCTGTTGTGGATTTCCAGATAGTCGCGAGGAAGTAGGGGTTCAGAATGAATGTACAGTGTCCATTTCGAAGGAAGGTTCCCCATGTTCCTTGGCTATAATTTCATTGAGGTGGTGGGGAGTAGAAGTGTTATGTTTTTACGTTTATTAGATAGGTTTTTTTTTTTTTTTAATCTAGTTATGCCGGAAACTCTTGGAATGTGGAAATGCTGGTATCAGTTTGTGGCTCTTTGACAATTTTTTTTTCATGGATGGCACGACTATTTTTGTACTAGTATTATGAAAGTAATTCTAAATTGAACTGGCAGTGCCTAAATCATTATGGGTGCCTTGCTAATTCTGGAGTTCTGGTGATAGTAGCGTCTTACCTGCTTTGTGTCGTGGTGCAACTCATATTGATTAATACTACTGTTCGAATTTTTCCTGTGGGACGAGTACGACTAATTTCCCATCCACGAAGTGTAATGAACTACGTCGTGAATCTTGACATTCTGTTGTGCTTGCAAAATCAACTGATTTCTTGCACAATAACAGGTGAACGAACAAATTTTCTTTTCCAACCAAGTAGTAGGGAGGGAGCCAAATGCAGATCAAAATGGAATTTCTTTCGGTATGAATCACTTAGTACCACCAGCTTCGAACAAGTGCAAATTGCACGTTTTGTCCGGACAGGCCATAGCACATTTCACAAGGGGTCAGCAGGCATAGGCAATTTGCCCAGCCGAGGTAGAGCTGCTTGAGAAATTATCAAACATCATTATCTCATCATCAAAATTTCATAACTAGTTAAAATGGAAATTGTTGTATCAAATAAATAAATAAATACTCAAGTGTGCATGAAGGTTCTGAACACATCCATGCATTGATCTACTATCCGTACACCAGCACGGTTCAATATGAAAGGGTTGGGCAGGCCCTGCTGAGTTACAGGACACTTTCAGCAAAACCAACCAAGAAACAGCCTGCCAACCTGCAATTATCAAAGGTGGGGAACATATAGCATATCCTTTTTGACTCGAGGCAAAGCACACTTAAGCAAAATATATCCAAATGATTACAACTCACATTCATCAACAGAAATCAAGTTGAGCTCAAATTAACGGGTAACATAACTAACACAAGATCCAAAAGTCATTCAGTTGTAGATAGAAAATACGAATACAAGAAATAAGTGAACTCAGGAGCGCTCAGTCTTAAAACTCTTAGTGATGCTACAAAACCCAAAACTAGATGTAGAAACTGCACTGGCAATGCAAGCTTCCCTTCAATTTTCCATCACCTCCAGCACAACCAGCGTCAACAGTGATGAAAGCATTTCAGGAGAAGCACCCACGTTGTCAAAAAGTGCCGCCTACTTGGATCTCTGTCTCATCTTTCGGCGCTTCCTCTTCAACCTCCTCATACGCTTCTTCTTCCACTGCAAGAAATGAGTAACCAATTGTTAGGTTTCAGTCAAACACAACTCAAACGGTCAGAAAACCGACTCTGTGATCAATGGATAATGCATTTGTTCTGCCCATAGAAAGGGAAACTCTAAGAACACAGCACATTACAAGACAATTTAATTACCGCACGCTCATGCTACCTTATTCTATTGGTGAACGGGTTTTGACAAAAGAATTGCAACACAGTTAGTCACCAATTATTGGAAGCCAGATAGGCATGCTGTGTAGTGCAACATGTTGTCTTAGTAGACTTTTCCAAAATCTGAGGGAGGGCTGTACCCAGACTTGGGGAACACTCTCATTTCCTGCATAGCCATGCCTTCAACTAAGCAGGATGATTTTTAGCTGTGAAGGCTTATAGAAATGTTGATGTATACTTTTAATATATATTTAGCATGATGCATTTCAAAACTTCTGATTCTCTAAAAAGTGGAAATCTTTTTCTTCGGAGAATCACCCAACACAGTAGATGACCAAGCAGATATTGAAGAAAACCCTTCCTTTGAGTACAATTTTGACATCGAACACCAAAAACGAGCCACACAAGCTCGAAATGGAAAGCGATATTGAAACTGGAAAAAAAAAAAAACACAATAGGAGTCCTATTAAAAGTACAATTTGCGCAAATACTTTGAACAACCTCAGATTATACTAATTGTTTCTCGTAATATTTCCCCTTATAATTCAAACACACAAGCCCTATCTAACTCCAGCGCACATATTGTTCAGAATCGGCCATCACATAGCGAATCGAACTCAATACAAATCAAACGACGAACATAACATCAATAATCGCCTTATTTCTCTAAACACATAATCTCATCACAAATAGCATAAGCGATATGATCGGGAAATGAAAATCAGCTGAGGTTTCTAGCAAATTAACAGCAAAACGAAGATGCAGTAATCTAACAAACACACACAAATCGATTCGACTACAACGGAATCGCTAGAAAGAAAAGGACCAAACGGCGCTAACCTTAGCCCTCATGGTGACAGGGAGCTTTCTTCAACTTTGTATTATGAGCAGAAACCCTTCAGATGAAAACGTGATATTGTGATTGTGAGAGTCGGCAAAGGGGAGCTCATTTGCTATATATACGTCTAGGGCTAGGGCTTACAAATTTTAAGCCCTAATTAGCGCGGGCCTTTGGGACAAACTGGGCCGACACCTTTTTTTTTTAATTCCAGCCCATATAACCAATGACGTGTTTGGGAAAATGACGGCCAATGACGTGTTTTGATAATTAATATCCGTCAAGTACATACTAAGAAAATGTCCTTAGTGGGTATTAATTATCAAAATATGTCCTGAGCCGTCATTTTCCCCTAAAGTTTTGGTTTGGGCCAGCCTGTGTTCTTTTGTTTTCTTGTTTCTTAGCCCCCGAAATATGTCTTTTACCAAGTAAATTCAACGTTAAAATCCTATGAACTTTTTCAAATAAATATGGAGGTGTGAAATATATTTTCTTTTGTTTGATAATCCTTCCATCCCAAATTTCTTGTCCACTTTCACAATTCCGGATTTTCCATCTTTTTTTATTGTTTTCATCTTTAATGTTTTTCATATGTTATATGGATCTTTTAGTTGACATATTTTCAATTATTATAATAAAAAAATTTCGAAATCATAAAATACTTCATCGATTGGAAAATATGATAATTTAAAAATGGCATGCATGCCGAAAAATGAACAAGAAATTTGAGATTGAGGGAGTAAATTCAATGATTGGATTCATAAAACTAATAAAGAAGAGGGAAAAAATGAAAAAGAACAATCAAACTATTTACGTGTAACAAAGTCTAGAGTCTGATGAATGAAAAATGATTTTCTTATGCTAAGGTTAGTAGGAAAGACTGCATAAAATAATGAAGTAGTTTCCTATCATTTCATTTAGGATTAAAAGTGTATAATTAGATACTTACCTCAGGCCTAGTTTGATAATCTCTCTCATTTGTTTGCAGATGAGCAATTAAGATGATTTGGTAAATTCAACTGGCTGATTTGCTTGTTTTTTCTCATCCCTCAAAACAGTAAGTAAATACGCAAATAAGCTAAAGAATAATCCAATAAAAGAAATTTATTTAAATATATGTATTATTTACTCACTTAAAATACTTAGAATAGATATATGAGTAAACAAAGTAACTTGCCAAAGAAGACTCAATATTTGTCTAATGTACACGGCTGCATATGAATTAGGCTTCTCGCGAGCAGCTCGTGTCTTGGTTCATTAAGCTCGGCTTGCAAAAACTCGATTCATCGCGAGCAGCTCATGTCTCGCGTCTCAGTTTATTAAGCTCGACTTGCAAAAACTCGATTCATTTTTTAGGCTAGATTCGTTTAAAAGAGGCTCTTTAAGAAAAGTCATGCTTTGTTCGTTAAGGGACACGAGCCAAGCTCGAATTTTTAGATTGTTTAGTAAACGAGACAAACTGGAACACTATAAAGCTCAGCTTAGCTCGTTCACACCCCTACTTGTCCTACGTTTAGGACCACGAGCCCATTCGAATACAGTTGCATTGGGTGCCGCCCAGGTTCGACACCACCCTAACCCACACGTTCTCCTGAAAAAATTTGGGAAAAAATTTCCACAGTTCCCAGAAGATTGCACGTTTGGGACAACTATGCATCAGTTAGTACCACAAGCATCAAACAAGTGCAGATCAGAATGGAATTTATTTTGGGACAACTACGCATCACTTAGTACAACAAGCATCAAACAGGTGCAATTTACACGTTTTGTCCCGCCAAGCAATTGCACAATTTACACTAAGCCAAATGCAATTTGCCCAGGTGAAGTAGAGCTGCTTGACAGCTTGTGAAATTATCAATCATTACCTTATCATCAAAAGGTCATAACTAGTTACAATGGAAATTGTGTATCCGGAGCCATTCAATGTGTGTGGATCTCACATACACATTGCAGGACTTAAGGACTCAAGTGCTAGATCGAAAAAAGAGACTCAAGTGCATGAAAGTTCTTAACACATCCATGCTAGGATCTACTACATCAGCTCACTTCCAATATGAAAGGGGAAACAAGCAGGCCGTGCTGAGTTATAGGACACTTTCAACAAAAACAACCAAGAAACAGCCGGCCAATCTGCAATTATCAAGAACGTTGGGAAGATACTGCATATCCTACTTGAGAAAATATGTCCAAATGGTTACCACTCACATTCATCAAAAGCAATCAATATAGAGTTCAAATTAAAGTATCTAAGACAAAAAGTCATCCAGCTGAAGATAGAAAATAGTACGGTTACAAGAAATAAGTTAACTTATTAGTGTTCGATTTTAAACTCTTAGCGATGCAACAAAACCCAACCTAGATTTAGAAACTGCACTAGACAATGCAAGCTTCCCCTTCAAATTCCCCACCACCTCCAGCACAACCCATGTCGACAGCAGTGAAAGCATTTCAGGAGAAGCACCTAACATTTTTGAAATGCAGCGTCTACTTGGATCTCTGTCTCATCTTTCGGCGCTTCCTTTTCAGCCTCCTCATACGCTTCTTCTTCCACTGCAAGAAATGAGTAGCCAATTGTTAGGTTTCAGTCAAATACAACTCAAAAATATGAAAAACAATGGTAAATGTGTTTGTTCTGCCCATAAAAACTTAACTCACGAAAAGGGATAGCCTAATATCACAACACATTATACAACAATTTATCCAACATGCCTATGTGACATTAATTGGTAAATGGGTTCAAACAAAAGAATTGGGCACCTATTAACACTATCATTTGCAAAAATACTTTGAACAATAATTGAATGCCGCAAAAGCATGTTGTGTAACTTGTTGTGTAAATGTTGGCTTAGTAGACTTCCCCTGAAAAGATTGGGCACCTATTAACACTACCATTTGCAAAATACTTCGGACAACCTCGGATCATCATTGTTACTGTTTAACAATTCAAGCTCACTAGCTCTACTATTCCATCGCACGTATCGTTCATGATCAGCTATCACATAGACTCTAACATCAATAATTGCCTATATTTACTATAAAACATATAATCCCATCACAAAAGCGTTAACAATATGATCGGGAAGAAAATAGCAGCTGAGGTTTCTATTCAAATAAGAGCAAAACCAATTATTTAACCTTGCACTAATCTAACAAACACACACAAATCGATTCGACTACAACAGAATCGCTGGAAAGAAAAGGACCAAACGGCGCTAACCTTAGCCCTCATGGTGACAGGGAGCTTTCTTCAACTTCGTATTATGAGCAGAAACTCTTCAGATGAAAACGTGATATTGTGATTGCGAGAGTCGGCAGAGGGGAGCTCATTTGCTATATATACGTCTAGGGCTAGGGCTTACAAATTTTAAGCCCTAATTAGCGCGGGCCTTTGGGACAAACTGGGCCGACACCTTTTTTTTTTAATTCCAGCCCATAACCAATAAGCCGATGACGTGTTTTGATAATTAATATCCGCCAAGGACATACTAAGAAAATGTCCTTAGTGAGTATTAATTATTAAAACATGTCCTGAGCCGTCATTTTTCCCTAAAGTTTTGGTTTGGGCCAGCATGTGTTCTTTTGTTTTCTTGTTTCTTAGCCCCCGAAATATGTCTTTTCCCAAGTAAATTCAACGTTAAAATCCTATGAACTTTTTCAAATAAATATGGAGGGAAAATTTCAAAAAAGCCCCTGAACTTTCTGACAATTTGCAAAAAAACACCTGAACTTTCACTATTAACAAAAAAACACCTAAACTTAGCATTCCGTTAGCAATTAAACCCCTAACGTTCAATTCCGTCAATTTTTAACGGATGGAGCTAACGGAAGGCGTTAACTTTTTATTTTTTTTTACTTTTTACATTCAAAAATTACTTTTAACTCTTTCTTTTTTTATTGGTAAATAAATATGCAATAAAGTTCTTTTTTTTCTTACTATTTATCAAAAATTACTTTAACTCTATTTTTTACTATTTACAAAAATAACTTTAACCACCATCTTTTTTGTTACTTTCAAATTTTACCTTTCCCCTTCTCTCTTTCTCTCTCTCTCTCCCTCTTTTTTTTTTTAGAACTTTTACCCCACTCCACCAATCAACTGCCAAAGCTCTAGCTCTAATTTTAGAAATTCGAAATTACTTTTTTTTTTAGCATTCTTGTTTTTTATATTTTTTACTTCCAAAATTACTTTTAACTCTTTATTTTTAGTAGTAAATAAATATGAAATAAAGTTTTTTTTTACTATTTATCAAAAATTACTTTAACTCTAATCTTTACTATTTATAATAATAACTTTAACCCATTTTTACTATTTATTGCATATTTATTTATGACTAAAAAAAAGAATGAGCTAAAAGTAATTTTTGGAAGTAAAAGTAGTAAAAAAAAGAAAAGGTTACAAAGATGAGGTTAAAAGAACTTTTGAATTTCTGAAATTGTGGCTAAGGCTTTGGCGGTTGGTTGTGGGGTTAATTGGTGGTGTGGAGTCGATTCTAATAAGAAAAAAAGGGAGAGAGAGAGGAGGGGTGGTGTGGAGTCGATTCTAATAAGAGAGAGAGGGGGGGGGGGGTAAAATTTGAAAATAAAAAATAGGGTTAAAGTAATTTTCGATAAATAATAAGAAAAAAAAGAACTTAATTGCATATTTATTTACCGATAAAAAAAGAAAGAGTTAAAAGTAATTTTTGAATATAAAAAGTAAAAAAATAAAAAGTTAACACCTTCCGTTAGCTCCATCCGTTAAAAATTGACGGAATTGGACGGCAGGGGTTTAATTGCCAATGGAATGCTAAGTTTAGGTGTTTTTTTGTTAATAGTGAAAGTTCAGGTGTTTTTTTGCAAGTTGTCAGAAAGTTCAGGGGCTTTTTTGAAAATTTCCCAAATATGGAGGTGTGAAATATATTTTCTTTTGTTTGATACTCCTTCCATCCCAAATTTCTTGTCCACTTTCACAATTCTGGATTTTCCATTTTTTTTTTATTGTTTTCATCTTTAATGTTTTTCATATGTTATATGGATCTTTTAGTTGACATATTTTCAATTATTATAATAAAAAAATTTCGAAATCATAAAATACTTCATCGATTGGAAAATATGATAATTTAAAAATGGCATGCATGCCGAAAAATGAACAAGAGATTGGAAAATATGATAATTTAAAAATGGCATGCCTGCCGAAAAATGAACAAGAAATTTGGGATTGAGGGAGTAAATTCAACGATTGGATTCATAAAACTAATAAAGAAGAGGGAAAAAATGAAAAAGAACAATCAAACTATTTACGTGTAACAAAGTCTAGAGTCTGATGAATGAAAAATGATTTTCTTATGCTAAGGTTAGTAGGAAAGACTGCATAAAATAATGAAGTAGTTTCCTATCATTTCATTTAGGATTAAAAGTGTACAATTAGATACTTACCTCAGGCCTAGTTTGATAATCTCTCTCATTTGTTTGCAGATGAGCAATTAAGATGATTTGGTAAAGTCAGCTGGCTGATTTGCTTGTTTTTTCTCATCCCTCAAAACAGTAAGTAAATACGCAAATAAGCTAAAGAATAATCCAATAAAAGAAATTTATTTAAATATATATTATTTACTCACTTAAAATACTTAGAATAGATATATGAGTAAACAAAGTAACTTGCCAAAGAAGACTCAATATTTGTCTAATGCACACGGCTGCATATGAATTAGGCTTCTCGCGAGCAGCTCGTGTCTTGGTTCATTAAGCTCGGCTTGCAAAAACTCGATTCATCGCGAGCAACTCATGTCTCGTGTCTCAGTTCATTAAACTCGGCTTGCAAAAACTCGATTCATTTTTTGGGCTAGATTCGTTTAAAAGAGGCTCTTTAAGAAAAGTCATGCTTTGTTCGTTAAGGGACACGAGCCAAGCTCGAATTTTTAGATTGTTTAGTAAACGAGACAAACTGGAACACTATAAAGCTCAGCTTAGCTCGTTCACACCCCTACTTGTCCTACATTTAGGACCACAAGCCCTTTCGAATACAGTTGCATTGGGTGCCGCCCAGGTTCGACACCACCCTAACCCACACGTTCTCCTGAAAAAATTTGGGAAAAAATTTCCACAGTTCCCACAAGATTGCACGTTTGGGAAAACTATGCATCAGTTAGTACCACAAGCATCAAACAAGTGCAGATCAGAATGGAATTTATTTTGGGACAACTATGCATCACTTAGTACAACAAGCATCAAACAGGTGCAATTTACACGTTTTGTCCCGCCAAGCACTTGCACAATTTACACTAAGCCAAATGCAATTTGCCCAGGTGAAGTAGAGCTGCTTGACAGCTTGTGAAATTATCAATCATTACCTTATCATCAAAAGGTCATAACTAGTTACAATGGAAATTGTGTATCCGGAGCCATTCAATGTGTGTGGATCTCACATACACATTGCAGGACTCAAGGACTCAAGTGCTAGATCGAAAAAAGAGACTCAAGTGCATGAAAGTTCTTAACACATCCATGCTAGGATCTACTACATCAGCTCACTTCCAATATGAAGGGGGAAACAAGCAGGCCGTGCTGAGTTATAGGACACTTTCAACAAAAACAACCAAGAAACAGCCGGCCAATCTGCAATTATCAAGAACGTTGGGAAGATACTGCATATCCTACTTGAGAAAATATGTCCAAATGGTTACCACTCACATTCATCAAAAGCAATCAATATAGAGTTCAAATTAAAGTATCTAAGACAAAAAGTCATCCAGCTGAAGATAGAAAATAGTACGGTTACAAGAAATAAGTTAACTTATTAGTGTTCGATTTTAAACTCTTAGCGATGCAACAAAACCCAACCTAGATTTAGAAACTGCACTAGACAATGCAAGCTTCCCCTTCAAATTCCCCACCACCTCCAGCACAACCCATGTCGACAGCAATGAAAGCATTTCAGGAGAAGCACCTAACATTTTTGAAATGCAGCGTCTACTTGGATCTCTGTCTCATCTTTCGGCGCTTCCTTTTCAGCCTCCTCATACGCTTCTTCTTCCACTGCAAGAAATGAGTAGCCAATTGTTAGGTTTCAGTCAAATACAACTCAAAAATATGAAAAACAATGGTTAATGTGTTTGTTCTGCCCATAAAAACTTAACTCACGAAAAGGGAAAGCCTAATATCACAACACATTATACAACAATTTATCCAACATGCCTATGTGGCATTAATTGGTAAATGGGTTCAAACAAAAGAATTGGGCACCTATTAACACTACCATTTGCAAAAATACTTTGAACAATAATTGAATGCCGCAAAAGCATGTTGTGTAACTTGTTGTGTAAATGTTGGCTTAGTAGACTTCCCCTGAAAAGATTGGGCACCTATTAACACTACCATTTGCAAAATACTTCGGACAACCTTGGATCATCATTGTTAATGTTTAACAATTCAAGCTCACTAGCTCTACTATTCCATCGCACGTATCGTTCATGATCAGCTATCACATAGACTCTAACATCAATAATTGCCTATATTTACTATAAAACATATAATCCCATCACAAAAGTGTTAACAATATGATCGGGAAGAAAATAGCAGCTGAGGTTTCTATTCAAATAAGAGCAAAACCAATTATTTAACCTTGCACTAATCGAACAAACACAGTCAAATCGATTCGACTGCAAGATCCGGGAAAAAAAAAAACGATTCGACTGCACGAAAATCGTAGAAAATAAAAGGTGAAATGAATTGCAACACAGTTAGTCACCAATGATTGGAAGCCAGATAGGCATGCTGTGTAGTGCAACATGTTGTCTTAGTAGACTTTTCCAAAATCTGAGGGAGGGGGGTAACCATACTTGGGGAACACTCTCATTTCCTGAATAGCCATGCCTTCAACTAAGCAGGATGATTTTTAGCTGGGAAGGCTTATAGATATGTTGATGTATACTTTAATAAATATAGCATGATGCATTTCAAAACTTCTGACTCTCTAAAAAGTGGAAATCTTTTTCTTCGGAGAATCACCCAACACAGTAGATGACCAAGTAGATATTGAAAAAAACCCTTCCTTTGAGTACAATTCGACATCGAACACCAAAAATGAGCCAAGCAAGCTCGAAATGGAAAGCGATTTCAAAACTGAAAAAAAAAACAATAGGAGTCCTATTAAAAGTACCATTTGCACAAATACTTTGAACAACCTCAGATTATACTAATTGTTTCTCGTTATCTTTCCCCTTATAATTCAAACACACAAGCCCTATATAACTCCAGCGCACATATTGTTCACAACCGGCCATCACATAGCGAATCGAACTCAATACAAATCAAAAAACGAACATAACATCAGTAATCGCTTTTATTTCTCTACTATTCCATCGCACGTATCGTTCATGATCGGCTATTACATAGACACTAACATCAATAATTGCCTATATTTACTACAAACATATACTCCCATCACAAAAGCGTTAACGATATGATCGGGAAGAAAATAGCAGCTGAGGTTCCTGTTCAAATAAGAGCAAAACCAATGATTTAACCTTGCAGTAATCGAACAAACACAATCAAATAGATTCGACTGCAAGATCCGGGAAAAAAAAAAACGATTCGACTGCAAGAAAATCGTAGAAAATAAACGGTGAAATGACACTAACCTTAGCCCTCATCGTGACACGGAGCTTTCTTCAACTTTCTCTCCCTTGAACGTCGCGGTGCGCAGGAAATGCTTCGGATGAAACGTGATCTTTTGTGAGAATCGGAGGAGGTGAGCTCATTTGCTGTTTATATAGGTCTAGGGCTTGCAAACTTGAAGCCCTGATTTGCGCGAACAAACTGGGCCGATACGTTTTTTAGCTCAACCCATAACCGCTGAACTCTTGGTTTGGGCCTGCCTGTGCTCTTTTGTTTTCTTTCTCTTTTTTCCAAAATATGTCTTTTACCAAGTAAATTTAACATTATTTTTCGATGATTCATATGTCCGGGCTGGTTTACGAGCACCTAATTTAAGATTGGCGGACCAATTCCCCGTCCACGTATGGGGGCTTTTAGTTAAGGCCTATGATTTAGGATTTGTAAATTCACCATTATAATACTGAGGATTCTTTAGAAATAAATATGGAGGTGCGAAATATTTTTCTTCCACCTTGCTTCATTTCTTGGTGTTCAGACTAACCAATTTGTAGGATTATAATTGAGAATACAAAAAGGACAAAAAGTTTGTTTAAGATTCTTTTTGTTGGATATATTCGATGATTGGATCCATTAAAAGAAAATAAAAGGAGAGGGGGGAAAAAAAGATCTGAAGTCTGATGAAGAAAAATTGATATTTCCATGCTAAGGTCCCAGAGATTTATTTATTTAGTAGGCAAGATAGTGAATGAGAGTTGAAGATGCGAGTAAGGTGAGCTTAGAAGTAGCAACCCAATAGTATAAAACAATGGAAAAAAAAAACCCGACTTAAATTGAATAAAAACAATAGAAATTCGAATGACTTTATTAAGCCAAACCTGACGTAAATTCATTTGGATGATTTGCTTGTTTTTTCTCATCACCCAAAACAAGGAGTAAAGGCGCAGAAAAGCTAAAGATAATCCATTAAAAGTAATTTATTTAAATATTAGTAATGATTTACTCTCTTAAAATGCTCTGTTTTGTTAAAAGAAATAAGTATTTTTTAAAAAACAAAATACTTATTTTTTAATTAAAAATAATATATCATGACATAATGAACTATCTCGCAAAACAAAAAATAAGTAGAGAGCACTTAAAACGTTTAGGACCACAAGCACGTTCGAATGTGGTTGCATTGGGCGCCGCCCGGGTTCGACACCATCCAATTATTCAAGGAGTACAAGCTTGATGTCAAATGATAAAATAAAATAAAATAAAAAACTTTGATGCTCTCCTGAAAAAAATTGGGGCAAAAATTGAATCACATTTCCCACGACATTATTACTCGGAATTAGTGATGTCGGACGGAACTCCAGAGGATCGCCACTCCGATTCGAGTGACGGCCCCAGCGTCCTCGTTCTCGCCTCCCCGGAGCCTCCGACCGTGGCGGCGGAATCCGATGCCGATGCGTCCACGACGGCGTACGATGCGCCTAGACCCGACGCCACCACTGCTCCCGCCGATGACGACGATGCGGTCAGCGTTTGCGATTCGTCTTCTGTGGTGGCCAGGGGCCTCTCTTCTATGATCTCTTCCGTGATTAGGGATTTCGACGCCAGAGCTGAAGAAACGGGTAGAAGCCAAGATGAGCTCTCTTTCGCCATTGATCGTCTTACTCGAGGTATAATACAGCCTTTTTTAGTTAGGTTATTTGTTGGACTGTGCTTGTACTGAAGCACGTTGAGGTTTATGCTGAGTCGCGTATTCGAGAGTATTTCTGATTTTCTGTTTAGGTTATTTGTTAGATCATATTGGCCGGAAATTGAGTGTTATTTTTTTAAAAAAATTAAACTGAGCATTTTTTTTTTCGTTTTTTTTTTTTTTTTTACGTGTGTGTGAGTGTGTCAACTTCATTTACTCCAATTATGAAAAAAAAAAATTGCACGTTCTTCTTTAGGGGTGTTCCCTTGACAACCAAGTTGTGGATTACTCCTTATCCAATTTTTTTTTTCGGTTTGGTACTTTTGCACCAAACTTATGACATTTACAAAAGCATTTTTGGAAATATCCAAGGTAAAGTCCAAAAAGACTTCCTCCCGTCAAGACGAACCAATATTACATGAAATTTTGGCACAAAACTATTAATGAACGCGAAAAAAATTGAATAACGACAAAATGTGGTTACTGGAAACACCTAATGTTATGGAACGTAGGGATTACATAGAGAAACCAGTCGGGGTGTGTGTTTACTTTTATGCCAACTCTGTGATTTGATTACTTCATTATTTCACAATGCCATAAGGCAATTAACTTGACAATAAAAATATTGTATTGTTGCATTGCCAGGGATTATTTATTGTTGAGCTCATACGATAGGGAAATTTTCAGTCTGTCAAAATCAAGATTTACACATGAATTTACTGGTTGAACAATTTAATAGCATTTTCTTAAAACAATGTTAGTTTCTCTCTCACACTCTGTTGGATAAGCTGGCATAAAATTGTAGCATTAGCTCTTGTTGTATGGGAAATTGTAGCATAAGCTTGTGGGAAAAGAATTTTTCTTGAAAATTCTGGAACAATCCTCTTTGACATGATTAAGGGAGCAAGGGGAAAACTCCTCCTCGTCCTCCGTTATTTGATGCTATTGAAAAAACAAAGAAAAGGTACTTCCCCCTGGTTTGATATATGCCGGCCCCTTTCTACTAGGACAATGCTACAAATGAATGTTTCATAATGGGGTATTCACCTGTTAATGGTAATGTGTAAAAATGAGAATGGATGTATGCAGTCTTCGCATTTTTTTTTGCGTGGGGTAATACTACATATCTGTTACTATAGTTTGTTAATCTTGTGCTATCATGATGTACTGTGGCAGAGCTTGACCAACTGTTAGAAGACGCACCCGTGCCGTTCATTATGCAGCACGCAGTCAAGATTTCCGTAGTTAGAAAGCGAGTTTCATCGCTAAACACGCTTTTGAAATCAATTCAACGGCGTTTGGATAATGTTGATCGAATGTTGTCTGTGGGCTTGCTACAAGGTATTTATCTCTGTATTTTCTGCGTATTCTATTCCCCAGTTTGTTCATTATATGAAGGTTATTTCAAATGTTGGATCTCCTTTTTTCCCCTCATGGTATTGCTGTTAGTTTTTTATTTTTTTGGGACAAAAGGATCGAAACAACTATTGATTAACGTCTTGGAAGTAGCATAGCAAGTGTGGAGCTACAAATTTTATGAAAGGGGTCGAACTACAAGTATCAAGAAGTAGAGAGACGATGACAATTAATTAGCTTCTACTTTCAAACCGCCAATTTGATTGTTTGAAACCATATTATTAGTTTAAAGACCTGTTTCTATGGTGATAAAACCTATTCAGAAGAATGAGAGACACAGACCTCACCTTCTAGACCTTGCAGACAACTATAGCAAATGTTTGTGCTTGAGGGTGTTATTTTTATAGAGGAACAGGATCCTCTCTTCGTTTTGGACAGGACGGTCCTGTTCAGCCTCTTTTAGAGTTCTTCCAAGCCCATTTGATTAATCAGAAACATTTACTTTTTAGAACTTGTCAGGAACATTGCTGTCGTCTCTCAATCTTGTTGTTGACAAGTCTTGTTTTCATCATTTGAGTACTTAATTCATTGTTTCAGCTTAAATGTTTGCATCTTATTGACTTAAATGTTCTTCACAGATAAAGGAGCTACCGAAAATGTGAGACCAAATTAGCATGAGTGTGTATTAGAGGTACTTTTTGTTCTTTGACTATCTAGATCCACATGTTACTGACTTACTGCAAGGGGTGATGAATTTTCTGACCTAACAATGTCTTTTAGTTTCCCAATTATGCATTTATTAAATTTTCTTTTTCAGATTCCAGAATGTTTTGTGTTTTGTGTCTAAAAAGGATCATCTAGAGGTTAACATGAGGAAGACTTCAATATGCTTGATTTCCAAGCTCCAAAGTATCTCATATTTGGTTTGTTTTTGTTGTTTGATGAAATTACTCAGTCACGAGTATGCCAAAATTATCTGCACCACTACCGCCCGAAAAGTCGGGCTGGTGCAAATTTTTTTATTGGTCAGGCCTGTACAATTAGCTCCCTAGATTGTGGCATTCTGGTTTCTTAGACTATGATATGTGACAGGAAGTTTAAGTTCTTAAGATTAAATAAGTTGTGAGTATATTTTTTTAACCAAGTGAGTGTTCAGATTGCCCTTAGAATGTCTGTAGAGCACTCTGAAGTGCAAAGATCATGGGCTTTTTTGTCCCTACGTGACAGCAGCTTCAAACAAGCAATTCAAAAAAAGAAAAAGAAGCCAACAGTTTGTTTTTAGCAAAAGAAGCTGGAAAAGCCAAGTGATTATACCAAACCCATTAATCAACTTTCTTTTAAGCAAATAGGCTAAACATTCTACGACTTAAGTGTTGAGCAATAGGTCTGTTGTAATTTTTTCAGTGGTCTTGGGCCACGTGGTGGTGCCTCAACACTTTCCTCCAGCACATGCCCAATGAATTTCCTCTATTACTTATGCTGGCTATGTGGTTCCATTTCCTTCCATCAATTATATTTGGAGACGTATAATTTAGGCAATTTTAAACTAATCATATCCTTTTTATTACCTCAACCTTTATTATCCTTGGTCTTCCTATGATATTTTTTAATTTGTGAACCCCACCGTCCATGTGGATGCAATCACTCCTTACAGGTACAATAATTGGTCTAGGATGCCCATGTTCATATCCGGTCAAACAGCCTTCTGTTAATTTTTTTATCCATTGGTGTTTAATGAAGGAAGAAGCATGGTAATATGCACAAAAATTGAATTGGGTCTCTAAGCTTGCCCTCTCTAATACCATTTGGCTTTGATTTGGTTTGGCAACAAAACATGTACAGGGGGCCACTGTTTTAGTGGTATTCTGAGAGCAGCCATATTGTGCACATTGCCAAAGGTTAGGTGTGTCTCCAATCCTCCCCTGCCCATACCCCCAATGATTGGGGACTATATGGGTTCTGTTGTTGTTGGTGGTGTTTAGTTCCATCATATTCCTCGTGGTTTCTTTTGTTATTTGACTTATTTCTTGCATTGTTACGCATCCGTCTCTACATCTCAGCTATATCAATTGCCTGAACATGTTTTTATTAACCGCCTAGGCGCCTACCATTTGGGTAGAAATAAGTATTTGAAAAAATCCTTTTCGTTTGCAAATTTAAATGGGCTAGTCATAATTCTTTGGAAATGGATCAACCTTTCAGGTTAGTCGACCAAGATGGAGACACGAGATGTTTCATCACTAACAAATCTATGGAGTGCAATTTTTTTCAAGGCCAGAAGACTCTGTGTTTAGCCTTTGAACTCTGAAGGCAAGAAGTTAGTTTTCCATTTTTAGAACATGGAAGATGGGCCTGGAACCATTTGAAATGGTTGCATAGTTGCATTTTAACTTCAAATCTCTTGAATTGGTTGTTTTATACAAGAAAAATTGAAGATTATGGAGACAGATTGTAGATTGTTCATTGATTGTCCATGAACCTGATAACCAATATGAGATTTGGTATCCAAGCTAGGTGTGAAGAATCAATGTATGCCATCTTTTCTTTATTGTGCAATATGAAAGGGCACTGTTAACAGTGTCAAATGTTCATCTGTTTGAATATCATGTTGAGGCCTGGAGGAAACAATCTCATTTTGCAGAGATCTAATTTTCCCCACATTTTTGTGGTTATGGTCTGAATCTTGTATCATTGGCTTAGTTGTAGCTTCATATTCTATCATCTACGGTTGTAACTTTCGTAGAGGTACTTTAACCCCACCCCCATCACGACAGAGGGGGAGAAGAAACCTCTAGTAGTGATTTTTAGTCCTCCATTTCCTAATACATGATTGTCCGTAGCTGTTCCAGGAAGTGTACCAACAGTAACGGATAACGATATTACAACTTGGTTGATGTGGATCACTTGTGTGATGGCCTAAATATGAATACCAGCTGCATGCAACGGAATGTATGATGGGGGCTGATCAAACGGAACGGCTGATTGTAATGGAAGACCCCCTACAGCAGGTTGGGAGCTCCCTTATTGCAGGTATGGTTGGAGCTTCAGCTTCTTGTAAAATGGACCATCCTGATGTCTAATCTTCTGTTTGTTTTCAATTACGTTGTACCGGTAAAAAGATTGGTTGCATATAACTTTTGGGTCCAGTACTGGCTGTACTGCTGCCTTATGATTACAGAGCTGTGGAGACATTCCTGGAGGGAAGAGAAAATGAATTTCATCTTTTTCATTTCCCTATTATTATCTTCGCTTTTACAATTTTATATTATATTATATTTTTCTTCTTACATCCCTACGAGGTTGTTAACTCTTTTTTGGGAGTAAGTACGAGGTTGTTTACTTGTTATACTAGTTTTCATGCGCTTCCAAAACTTATTTGAGATGGGCTAGTTACTAAAAACTTATGCGAGTATTCGCTAATTTTTGAGCTTCTTTACAGTTTTACAGTTATGTGCATTTTTAGCTGTGCTCTGTCCCGGAGGTGGTTGAACAACAAGGTACCGAACCTTTTGCCAACTTTGGCAGTCTTGAAAGCTCTTTCAATTCACAGTTCCTTAATTGCCACACAGAGTTGGTAGATATTTGCAGCTGACTACGCTTCTATTGCCTGTGTCCTACAATCCTTGTTTGTCCACATGTTCCAACTTACCAGGAGTCTAACTAACAATAAGCAATCAATAGCCATGTCCCATATTTGCAAACCACCCCTAGCTAGGCACAGATTGCGTCATTCTATGTTCTCCCTCTATATATAGACATCAACCAGTTTGCTTTCCTTCATCACAATCCAAATTTACCCTCTTTGCTTTTTCCTTTGTTTCTCAGTATCCTTCCATAACTTCCTTGTCCTTCATTCTGCTTGACAATGGCTTCCAGCGGTTACCTTTACGTACTTACCTTCGCACTTCTCTGCATTGCAAGCACTGAAAGGTGCGATGCTGCTCGTCATCTTTTGGCCACACCGACTCCTATCATACCCGTTGAGGCCATACCATCTCTGCCAAAACTGCCACCATTTCCCAAATTCACCTTACCAGCGACCACGCCCTTCCCAACCATTCCCACCTTCCCTCTCTCGCCACCTTCAAAGAAGTAAGCCATGAAACTGGGCAACATGGGGAAGTCCAGTTTATATATTGTGGCCGTAGGAGTTCACCAATAATCCTTTTCTGGTGTGCAATGGTGTGTGGCGTTCTGCACTTGTGGTGTGTGCTAATATATGTATTTGGAGTTTCATTTGATGTACCTATGGCTCTGCGTGGCTTGACGTTGAAGTGTGTTTATTTGATGTACCTTTTGCTCTGTTGTAGTGTGTTTATCCTGGTATTTATAAAGTGACTTTATGTCATCAATGAGTACTGTAGTTTTCCTTATTTATTACTCCAGTATTTGCATAAAACAAATCACATTAAAATATATAAAATAAAAAAACCTTGTGTCTGCTTTGGTTTTATGCCCATTTTCTTAGTTTTGTTGTTTGGCAGCCAACTCTTCAGGCGTTAAAATTTCAAATTTCTAAAAAACCCATAAACAAATGCTTCTAACTCCAATTTGGCCACAGAGCCGGTCTTGAGCAAAAAACTGAGATATGACCACTTTAGGCCTGCAAAAGATTTACGAATTTTAGGGTCCTCATACTTTGGTACCCTTTGTAGTAGCTTTAAAAAAAAAAAAAAAACCTATCGTTTTCTTTGCTTTAAGCCCCCGAAAAGTTTGGGTGTGCCCTGTATTTGGCCATATAGGATTGATGAACAGACTTTGTCACAATATCATGGAATATAAAAGGGATAAATATCAGATGTGATTGTATGTAATTGAGTGGGATTTATAAGCCAGAAAAAACCTGGATTAGTGGTGAGAGGAGGAGGAGAGAATTCGTATCTAGGCATAGAGCCGTTGTTAGATATCCCTTCCCCCTTGTGAAATGATTGCATAATAATGAACTTTTCTGGTAAACCGTGGATAAATTTATATTTACCTTTTTTTCTTCGACAAGTACTTCAATTTTGTAAAGCTCCAACCAAAAGTTTAAGAGCATGTACACCAAAATAGCAAAATGACGATTTGTAGCCATTTTACCTATTAACACACCAAAACATAGGTTGCAGCAGCTTAGCTAACCCCTTTGGTACTTTTCCTTTCTGAAAAAACTTCGGTATAAATACCAAACAAACTATTCATTGGTGTCCCTTTGTTTTGAGTATTTAATTCTCTCTCTCTCTCTCTCTCTCCTCTCTCTCTCTACTAAAATTGAATAATATTTTATATAGTATTTTATAAAGATGTAGATGATAATAGAGAGGATTGACGTAGGGTTGAGAAAGATTCGAGTAGGTAAAATGAAAAATGCGGACTGTTGGGTAGGTAAAATGCCTATTGCGAGGTGTACATGCTCCAAATATCACATGAGCATTCTCCAAATAAACTGAAAACCTCTAAAATACAAGGATGAAAATCAATGATAACCAAAGCTCTTTCGCTATTGACCGGAGAAAAAAAAAAAGAACAAAAGCCTCTATGTCGTCGGACTTTTCTTGAAAATCTTCCTTGATTTAAAAAAGAAATTAAAAACAAAACCCTCACAAAAATATATGGCCGTATAGGCTATCTCAAGTCTAACCCTACCAGCACAAACCAATAACTGGCAAATGCATTAGAAATTTTTTCCAATAGCTGTACCTCTAACATAGTCTATATAAAATGTTTAAAGAACGTTGCACAACAAAGTGGCTGTAGTTTAGTGGTAAGAATTCCACGTTGTGGCCGTGGAGACCTGGGCTCGAATCCCAGCAGCCACATTCATAATAAAACATTTTGCTCCTCATTTTTGAGGCCCCTTTAATGGGCCTGGACGAGTTAAAGCTTTGTGGGCCAAATTAACGTACTCATATCAGGTGGACCTTAATCTTGGCCCATTCTATTTAGGATCTAAACCCTAATGTTTCTTCTTTATATATACCAGAACCACCCCCTCTCCTACTTCAAATCTCCCAATCGAAATCCCACTCTTCCTTCGAAGCACCCAGAAATACGCTCTCTCTCTCTCTCTCTCTCTCTCTCTCTCTCTCTCTCTCTCTCTCTCTCTCTCTCAACAGGGCGCATGGAATCGAACATGATGAGTACTGTTGTCGCCCCAGTCTTACAAGCATCTCTCTAGATGCTTGATGGTGATAGACACTTTTATCTTACCATCTGATTCGCATTCCATTTGTCCTTTTAATTGATTTTCCTCAAATTGCAGCGATTTTTATTTGTTTCCAATGTTTTTCTACGTTGTTCTTACTTTATTAGGAGAGGCGTGATGATGATTTACCCATTCTATTCTGTAAGTAATGGATGATGAAACAAACATGCACTACCATCTGATCTCTCCTTCATTTTTTTTTTTTTTACCCTTTTTCAATACTCATAATCATAGTTAGTTTTACAATAATATTTGTATTAATGTTTTGATATTATGTCATTACTGTGCAATCTGGGATGAATGTTAATTGTGCTGATATTTCGGTGATTAATGCATAAATAAATTCACCATCTTTCGGCTGAGATTGCAATGTGAACGAAGTAGTGAAACCAATAATTGCTTCTTTTTTTAAAAATATTGCTAATCAAAGACAAATTTGCAAATATTTGTGATTATGGTTTTTATCTTTAGTTGTCTGCCCATGGTATCTGATGCCCTGCCACATATATCTTTGGCTGGGCATCTCGTTTGTAGGGCGGAAAACAAAAAGTGTTTTCTAAAACAGTAATTGCGACACAGTTTGCTTTTATTCCTTGAATATATAAGCATATTGTTACCGTAAGGCTGTTTACAATTTCTATTTCTATTGAGTTTTGTGTGTGTTTGTCTGTTTGAATAAAACTGAAGTATCTTGGTTCTTCTGTGTTTGGGAAATGATGCGAAAATACGAACATATTATCAGAGGCTCTTGCTGTGCTGATTATTTGTATTTGCACGTTAGTCTGATCCCAAACTCTTGGAGAACTTGTAATCATACACGGCACGGCCAAACATTAAAGCTTAGTCAAGCGCTTGTTAGTATATAATCATATAAGGTAAAGCTGGTTAGTATAACCTCAAAAACTTGCTTTAAATCATACTAATTCACACACAGCACAACCAAAGCTTTGAGTTTATTCAAATGCTTGTATACTCGTGGTTTTAGAGCGATGTCTAGGTTTTTAAGTTAAGGGAAAGGTATTGTGTTTGCAAATGTGCTTATTTCACTCTGCAACAAAAACAAAGGCAAGCACTTTATTTTAGACAAACGTAGGAAAAAATTGAACCACCCTATTGACAAGCATGTTTTTGTCTGGATTCAGAAAGCGAATTGGCTCCCTTTCTTGAGTTCTGGTAAGTGTAAGATAATAATAGGGTAAGGTTCTATGTACCTATGGTGGTGTAAAGATTGAAGATTAAGGTTGTTCCAGAAGTGGTTTGTGGCTGATTGACGGTTCCAATTTGATTGGTTTAAAGTTGGAAATACTGAAGACAAAGAGGATGATCCAGGTTACTGTGGGTTCAGCGGCTGATTGTGGGTTGCAGTGTGATGGATTTGAAGTTCGTAAGACACAATTGAGAGGCCCTTATGAGGAGGATTGTTAACGTAATCTTTACTTTTCTCAAGTACCAGTTTGTACTTAATTTCTGAATCTTTGTATCTTATCAGTTACTCTCTCCGTCCCAATTTACTTGTTCCAGTTCTATTCTAACTGGATAAAAAAACTCGTTATATTTTTAAATTGGTAATGAATTTTATATCCAATATGGATCTTGTTTGATAGATCTCGATTTATTCTATAATTCAATGTTTTTAAAATTACCTAAAATATTATAAATTACAAGATATAATCAATCGAAAAGTGGCACGAACTTTCAAAAGTGACAATTAAATTGGGACGGAGAGAGTATAACATTGGCTTATAAGTTAAGCTCAGGCAATTGTGCTTTCTTAGTGAACTTAGAGCATCCGCAATGGGAATAATCAAAATCGATAATCAAAATGTGTCATGTCAGCATTTGATTATTCATTTAGTTCATAATCAAAAATCTAACAAACTTGATTTTCATATTGGTTATTTTTGTATTCTTATTAAAAAATCCCCTACAATACGCAATGCATCTATGTCCAATTGCAAACGAGTTTCAATCACGCACCCGATCATACCAAATTATTCGTCTCGATGAGACGATTCTAATGTGAGGTGTTTTTAAATTTTTTAGTTTTGAATTTGGTTATTAGGTTTGGTTATTGAGTTTTGGTTATTGGTAAAAGTTGTTAAGTTTGGTTATTCAAAGGTCAAAATTTGATGAGTTGCTAAGAGGTTGCTAAGTTTGGTTATTACAATGTGAGCACTTTTTTGAGCACACATTGCTAACTTTAGCAACCTTTTAGTTTTGATTATTACATTGTGGATGCTCTTAGGAGTATGCAAATTTATTCTAACGTTACTTTCTGTTGTTTGTTTCCTCTTGCTTTTGCTCTCTTTTTAAACTCATTGTGTTGTAGCCACCGATCTTGGGTGTACTTCTCAGTTCGCACTCTTATAGTCCGCTACAAGAAATGAAGCTTTTTACATGGGTAAATTCCCTTGCTAAAAGCCAACCCCGGTTGCAGAACTTATTTTGCCACTGTATTGCAAATAATCTTTCAGGTATCTGCAATGGTTGAAAATTTCTTCACATATCTGCTGTGGTTGAAGGGGAAAAATTGAGTAGTTTTTACTTGTTGCGATGGGAAGGTTGCCATAGCAAACATGCTTGCCTTTGTTCATCACTGTCGCAAGTAGTGACCATGAGCATCGGGAAATGGGAATTACTCCGCAAAAACTTTGACGCAAATATGTGTCCTTTCCTTTAGAATGTTGTAGCCAGTTAATGATCTGAAAACCCGGGAAGGTTGCCATAGCAAAAATGCTTGCCTTTGTTCATCACTGTCGCAAGTAGTGACCATGAGCATCGGGAAATGGGAATTACTCCGCAAAAACTTTGACGCAAATATATGTGTCCTTTCCTTTAGAATGTTGTAGCCAGTTAATGATCTGAAAACCCTCACCACCAAGCTCAGCTTAATTTTTGTATGTATTTAGCAATTAAATCTAATGCAATTTACGAAATTTATCCTTGCCCATTCACACTGACACAGCTAATATATGTGTGGGTAGCACCATATCAGTTATCAGCAAGTAAATTAAGTGCACTAGTGAGATGGCTTCATGACGGTGGTACTATAAGTTTCAGTTTTGGTTTTACCAATAGCTGAACTGAGTCGCATGGACTTGCTGTGGCTGTGTTGCGGATTGCTCCATAGCACTTTAGAGCAGCATCTTTGCTGTCCAAAAAGTATTTTCAACGGTCTTAGAGACTACTTGAACTGCCCAATTGACCCTTCCCTGTAAACTCTTTAATGGTGAAAAAGAAAAAAAAAACACTAAAGGAGAGGCAGGGAAAAAGAGAGAAGAGCGTCCTATAATGCCACATAAAGAATTAGGACACAAGATAGGATAGCCTAGCTAGCCGAGGAATGACAAAAACAAAGAACCTAGCTACTAGCGGAAGTCGAGAGAAATCCTCACTCACCTGGTGGGTGATTTCGATCACCTAGCGGGCCTTTCATTTGGTAGGTATCATTAAGCTACCATCTTTCAAATCGAAATCGGGCGAATGACTTTCATTTGGTAGGTATCATTAAGCTACTATCTTTCAAATCGAAATCGGGTGAATGACTGACATCTAAGATTTATGCTAAAATAAAAAATTGGACTTTCATTCTTCAATCTTAGAGTTCATCACTCTTAATAAGGTTGGAACATTATCCTGATCTCCAACAAGGTAAACATGCTACTATTAAAATCCTTGAATCTCTAATTGATCATTGGCTGGTGTGCTTAAATTTTAAATTTTTGGTTCCTACAATCTTATTTTTTTAGGTTTAAATTATAATGTAATAACAACAAAAAATCTGAAGCATTTTTTGAGATTTGTTGATTTCCAATAATTTTTACGGGAGCGACTTTTTCATATTATGCATTTAAAGACACCGCTATATTAACTCTTAAGAAATAGATATCCAATGTTCACACTCGTTACAATCTGAACATCTATATAATAACGGAGCTCAGTTTTTAAATCTTATATACGTAGTTATAAATCTAGACCATTCATTTCTAAATCCTATGGTTAGCAAGTGTTAAAGAGTTTCTATAAATCTAGATCATCCACTACCAACCGCTAAGATCAATTTCCCAAACACTTACTTATCTAAAAGGATTGATTTTGGACTGATTTTATTTGTTATGGAAGCAGAACTTTAATTGATACATATGGTAATTGACTCAATCCATATTGATTTTATTTGTTATGGAAGTAAAACTCATATATGGTAGAACTTTAATTGAGCGTTCAAGCCGTACATTCAGGCATGGGCAAGCACTAGTTCACAATATGCAAGATCAATGGTATGATGATACTAGCCATACGCGCGGTGTATGGATTGGATTACAATCTTCTTTATTAGAGATTGCCCGTATGCATATTATATACACTATTTTGCCAATAGTTGTTAAATACCCTACAATACATGACACCTATCCTACGATTTGTATCGTCTACGTATCCCACCCTGTATCCTTTTTGTTTAGAAATTACACTATACGACTGTGTAAAGAGAGGGGAGATCCTTCTAGCCTTCCAGGCCCCTACGATATATATATATATATATATATATATATATATATATATATATATATATATATAATCGGTTTGGTTTGGACCGGTTCTAATACACTTAAACCTGATCAAAATTATTTTTTCCGGTTTATAAAATTTTATATTCCCTCCGTCTCAATTTGTTTGTCCAATATTGGGAATTTAACTTATTTAGGGAGCATAATGATTACACCTAAAAGTAGTTTACTTTCTAATATTTACCCTTCAACTTTTTTGAAAATTTACTTTATTTCAAAAAAGTAAGGTCAAAAAAGGAATTTTATTTATTTAAAAGTCAAATGGGCAAACAAATTGGGACAATGTAAAGTCAAAAAGTGGACAAACAAATCGGGACGGAGGGAGTAAACCGGTACCGGATCGAAATTATTCGATCGGTTTGAAAAATTCGGTCTAGTCCGATTTTTCCGATTTCAATCGATTTTCCGGTCTCAGCTAATAGCCCTACAGCTGATGTATACAATATTGAAAAAAAAAAACTTCAAACTGATTAAAAATAGTAATGGGCAGCTGATGTATACAATATTGACAAAAAACAAAAAACAAAAAACTTCAAACGGATTCAAAATAGTAATGGGCTAAACTTATGTAAACAGGCCTCAGCTCAGTGGGCTTTGAGATTTCCACACCTTTCTCCAGTGTAGTCGTTAGTCCACTTCTTCTCTTTCTCTGGGGTATAGAGAAAACTGAAACAGAAACACGGACGTGCGACGGAACTGTACAAAAAAATGGCGTCCAAAAGCGTTGTCAGGACCGGAGGTTCTGTGATGGGCCGACTGTTGAATAAACCAATGCTTCAGAAGCAGAAGAGTACGAGCAGCTCGAACCATCTAATTGCATCGAGCTGCTTCGAAATCGCTCCGATGATCTCCCCACCTTCTCTGTCCACGTTCCAAACCTCTTTCCGTTTTCCCCAGACCGACGACGACACCCTCGAAAGAATATCTTCCGACGGATTTTTGTACCCTTGTGGCCTCCCTTCTCTCCGATTCTTCTTACCTGGTACTCTCTCTCTCTCTCTCTCTCGATATATATATATATATATATATATTGTATGTCTGTATGTACATGAATTTAGGGCTGCAATCGATTACTGAGATAGATGCTTGAGGCTCGGATAATGAGTTGAGCTTGAGCTTGAGCTTGAGTTTTTGGCTGGTTTAGTAAACTAACCGAACTTGAGTTACAACATTGTAACTCGATTCGTTTATAAAAGCTCGACTTGTTTGTAGGGCTTGGCTCTAGCTCCAACACCGCGACACTAAACAAGCCATGCTCAAGCTCGATTATTTGGGGTTGACTCGATTTAGACCAATTTTGAACGAGCGATTATTTGGGCTTGATCCGATGAAGGACAATTTTGAACAAGCTGTGCTCGAACACTTCAAAGACCGGCTCGGCGCATGATAGTCAATTAGGGAGTTAGTAGTTAGTAGTTTGTGAGACGGGCTTAAAATTTGGAAGGAGTGAGTTAGTTGCTGATCTGAAGTGTACCAGTGTTGAGATCCCAGTGTATGTATGTACATGAATTTAGGGCTGCAAACGATTACTGAGCTGTTTGCAAGCTGCTCGAGGCTGGGGTTGTAATAGGGTCAGCTCGTTAGTAAACGAGTCAAGCTCCGGTTCGAGTTTTAAGCTCATTCAGTGGAGGAGCCAAACTAGAGTCGGCTCGTTTATAAAAAGCTCGACTTATTTTGTGGGGCTCGGCTCGTTTACAGAGGCTCATTCGGCAAACAAACCGAGCGCCTATACCTCTGTACGAAATGAGCCAAGCTCAAGCTCGATTATTTGGCTCGACTCAAGCTCAAGCTAGACAAATTTTAGTCCAGCAGAGCTCACACACTTCAAGGTTCAGCTGGGCTTGTTTGCAGTGCTAGTTAGCAGAAACATGATGATAGTCAGTTAGGACTTACGAGTTAGTGAGATGGGCTAAAAATTTGTTAGGAGTGTTTGTTTTTTTTTTTGGAACAATTTTTTACATAACAGGACCAAACTAAAACCCTCAAGGGGAGGAACCCTTACAAGGGAAACACCTCACTACACTAGGACAAACCCTAGCTGTAGAAGGAAAAAACCTATGACAAGGAAACAGAACATAGTGAATAAAACTAGACTGTACAAAGGAGGTCAACATTTAAACCCCACTCTAGAATCAAACAAATGTTAGTAGAAGACCTACTAACATGCCTCCAAGAGGTCATACTAGCCTTAACCTCCTCCAGAATCAAACGCACCACTGAAGTAGATTCATGGCCAATCTGTGGAAAAGTCCTTCAATTTCGCTCTTTCCAAATATAGTACACTGAAGCAGCAAGGCAGAGCTTGAATAGTCTAGATTGGATAGAGCAGTCCTTACAATGAGTTAAACCCCAGTGAATCTCATCCATGAGAGCACGAGAAGGAAGAACAAAACCACACTTAGCTTTCACTACCTCCCAGATAACAGAAGTAAAGGAGCATTCAAAAAATAAATTTGAATGGGACTCAAGACCACCCTGACAAAGGAAACAAGAAGTGTCATTGACCAGACCCCAAGCTCTTAGTCTGTCCTTAGTAGCCAACCTACCAAGAAGGGCCAGTCATTGAATGAAAGATCATCTTGGAATGTGCCATCTATGCCAAACCATATTAAACCAAAACACCTCAGGCCCATTAGTGCGAAGGGCCTGCCACGCTAGCCTAACAGAGAAAGAACCATTTGCAGACGAAGTCCAAGTAACAGTGTCCTCCCTATCAACATGTGGGATGAGGTTAGGATCTGTGGAGGCCACAATTTCTCGAACAATAGGAAGCTTCATTCTAGGCCATCTCCAGGTCCCATTATGAATAATAGAATTAACTGTTGCATGAAGAGACCTACCAAGGTTGAAGACCACTGGATTCCCATATCTCTGAAATAAAGGGCCAAGAGTATGCCAATTATCCAACCAAAGGAAGGTGCTTAAGCCATTACCAATCCTGGATAGAATAAACTTCTGACCTACACTTCTCAAACCAAAAATCTTTCGAAGGGTCCAAGAAGAGTCATTGGGAAGATTCATTGACCAGATACAATGATTTTTTATCACATAAGAATGAATCCATTTGACCCATAAGATATCTTCCTTTTTACTGAGAGCCCACAAGTGCCTTAGCATAGCAGCCTGATTCCATTCTTTAACTCTTTTGAAACCCAATCCTCCTTCACATTTAGGAAGACACACAGAAGACCAAGCCACCTTAACCCTAAAAGATTTTAGCTCCACCCCTTTCCCAAGGAAAGCACTTAGCATACTTTCTATTTCTTTCATAATCTTCTGGGGCAGGATGAAGATAGAGGACCAATATACCTGTATACTAAACAAGACAGAGCTAATCAGCTGAGCTCTGCCTCCAAAAGAAAGCATTTTATTTGACCACGATTGAATCCTTCTGAGCATTCTATCCTTGAGAATAACACAATCTGAATGTGTTAGCTTAGTAGAAATTAAGGGCACCCGTAGATACTTGACAGGTAAGCAAGCTTCAGGAATATTAAGAATAGCCCTAAGATCCATCTTCATATCAGAACCCGCTATAGCAAAAAAACAAGCACTCTTGTTCAAATTTGGTTGCAAACCTGAAAAAAGATGGAAATCCTCCAACACTTCAGCAATAGTAGCAAAGGTCTGAGAATTAGCCCCACATACAATAAACATATCATCTGCAAAGACTAGATGAGAAAGGTTTATAGCCTCACATTTAGGGTGGAAAGAGAAAACCCCCGTACTAATTCTGGATTTCAACAGAGCAGAAAAGGCTTCCATAATAAGCAAGAAAAGATAAGGGGAGATAGGATCCCCCTGTCGAAGACCCCTTTCACCAGAAAAATAATCTTTCAGCTCTCCATTTATAAGCACAGAAAACTTTGGGCTAGTCACACAAGCTTGTACCCAAGTAATATAGAGGCGAGGAAACTCCATACTTCGCATAATCCCAAAAAGAAAATCCCAATCAACACTATCATACGCCTTCGTCAAGTCAAGCTTCAGTGCACATCTAGGAGGACCTTGATCTCTATGGTATCCCCTAACCAATTCTTGCATCAAGAGAATATTGTCCATTATAGACCTACATTTGAGGAAGGCAGATTGAGAAGGGCCAATCAGCAAAGGAAGAACAGCCTGAATACGATTAGCCAAGATCTTAGTTATACATTTATAGATTGTATTGCAGCACGCAATAGGCCTGTAATCCTTTATAGAATTTGGAGCAGGAATTTTGGGAACCAAAGTGATGGCTGTAGAGTTCCATCCACTAGGCATAGAACCAGGTAAAAAGAAATGAAGCTCCCCAGCAATAACATCACCCTTAACAATAGACCAATTATCTTGAAAGAACGCAGAATTAAAACCGTCAGGCCCAAGGGCCTTATCCCTATCAATGGACTTAAGAGCAATCCAAATTTCAGCTTCTGACACAGGCTGTACCAACCCCTCCTTTAGTTCTTGAGGAACTTTCTGATGAATAACAAGAGATAAGACCATGGAAGCATCCCTTCTCTGACTGAACTCAGTGCCCAAATGATTTTTGTAGTACCCAAGGATTCCAGACTCAGAATTCTCAAGCCTAATACCTTGATCATTAACAAGACTGAGAATGGTATTCCTAGACTTGTGAGCATTCATTTTCTAATGGAAAAACTTTGTGTTCTTATCTCCAAGAGCTAGCCAGTGCACCCTTGACCTTTGTTTCTTATAAGATTCCTCTGCATTGCTCAGAGTATAAAATTGTTGAGTCAACTCCTCCAAATCGCTCAAAAACTGATCATGGGTAAACCTAAAACAAAGGCTCTGGATTTTAGTCAGGTTTGCCCTAGCAACCAAAACTCTACCACTGATATTACTGTAAAACTCTTTATGAAAGGCCTTACACACAGGTTTAAAACTCTTCATCTTGAGACTGAGCTTTGCTATCGGATTACCCCTCACTTCTTGAGACCAAGCAGAAATAAGGAGATCCTTAAACCGACAATCTGCCATCCAAAAATTATAAAACCTGAAAGGGCAGTTTTTATATTTCTTATGGACTATAGCCAACACCAGAGCACAGTGATCAGACACCCCAGAGGCATGCCCAACAGCTTCAGAGTCACTAAATAGATCAAGCCATGCATTATTAATTAGCACCCTATCTAGTCTACTCTTATTATCACCAAGACCACTCCTCTTGTTTGTCCAAGTAAACCAAAACCCTTTTGTAACCATATCATCCATATTAATATCATCCAAGCAACTATTAAACTCTGCAGCTGCTTCCACATCAAAACCACTCACCCTTTCCTCAGGTCTCCTAACGACATTAAATTCCCCCATAATCACCCAAGCAGAGGTACCCAGCACAGGAAATAAAGATCTCAACTCCTGCCACAAAGGGATTCTATCTCTAGCAAGATTCTTCCCATAAACGACTGAAGCAAAAAAAAATTCTGCACTTCTAAAATAGTAACAGAAACTACAATCATCTGGTCAGAACACAAAACCACAGAAACAGAGAGTTTGGATGGATCCCATCCCACCAAAATTCTAGCCACTGTGAGGGTGCCGACAAAATGAACATACTGCCAATTAACAGGAAAACATCTCGCAGTGACACTAGGAAGCCAAGCAGCCCCCATAGAATCCTTACCTACAGAGTTTGAAGTAGCCCCCAACCCTGCATTATACTTCTGCACAATCTCATCAATCATAGCATTATCACCAATCTGAATTCTTGACGGAACACCAGAATTTGAAGAACTAGAACCCCCCCTCTCCACCACAAGGCCAGCTTCATACTCCCCAACCACAGGGTTAGGGATAATAGTAGCCACAGGAGCAGAGATAGCAGCTTCCTCAAGACAAGGAACCACAGGAGATATAGGTTGAACCACAGAAGGAGCTACCCTCACTGGGACAAAATGGGGAGCAGGAATTGAAGAAGACTGAAAAGAAGGGTTAGAAGCACCAACCACCTCCCTAACCTTATTAGGGCATCCACCAACTGAATGTTCAAAAACCTTGCACATAGAACGTTTAGATGGCTTCCAAGGATATTTAACGGAAATATCACAACTCTCCCCCCTAGCATTTACCACTTCAACTGTATGCAGCAGCTCGGAAGAGACATCCACTTCAACACAAATTTTAGCAAAGATCAAACGTTGGCACTTCTCAGTCATCGCATCTGCGTACAGGGGCTTACCTATAGCGCTTGCAATATAACTCAAGCCTTCCTCGTTCCAAAACTCAAGCGGAATACCAAAGAACTGAACCCAGATAGGTAGAGTACACAATTGCTCTTTTTCTAACCTCATCTGAGGCCTCCACTGCTGTAGGATCATAGGCTTACCAGCTATGAGCCATGGCCCAGACTCGATAACCTTCCTAATAGCATTCTCCGTAGAGAACCGAAAGAAAAAGAAACCAGAGTCATTTGATAGAACATCATAGATCCCAAACTTCAGCCAAATCCTATCTACAATGTTTTTTACCAACCCAAAGGGAACCTTCTTGTCAAGAAAATATCCCACTACGCAGTCAGACCACTACTCACATCCCTTAGCCTCTACTGAAGGAGGTAAGTACACAACCGTTTTCTCCGCAGGAACCACCGGAGGAAAGTAGGTCAACTTCATGCGGGAGTCATCAGAAGTTTGAGACACTACCGAACTCCATTTAGATTGTTCAACCTTCGAACCTGTGAGATTTCTTCATCTCGAGGCGACACAACAGGACTACGTCCCAAATGATCAAGCAGACCAGATCGCAAAATTGAATTTCGCACATTAGGGTTCCCAGCAGTATTAGCAGAACTGAGAATAGGAAAATCAGAAACTATATCCATCAGAGAGAACTTACATGAGCAGAAATCAGAAGACAGAATCAGTCGGGAAGATCCCACCAAATGAGTTAGTTGCTCTGTTGTGTTCATATATTCATAGGACCAATTGCATCCTCTTATACAAACGTGTATATACGCATCTTTGACTCGGTAAGAATAAAATTGGTCGTTGATGTGCAGTAGGAGGGCTTGAGAAATTGGGCATCAGATTATTATGTGTTGCTGTTTCATTCCATCCTTGTGTAGGTTTAGCACTTGAATATGCAACTGGCCTGATTCAGTGCAATTCTTAATATTGGGTGCATTATATGTGGTTGCTTTTTCTCAATGCTCATTCTATTTGGTTGTTCAATTGAATAGTGGTGAAACATAGGCACAGCTCTGCAAAATATGGCTTCATACTGTTCTATGACTATCTGTTAATCCAAAAGCTACAAATCATTGTACTTCTCCACTAGATACTGTGTAATGTATGACCAAGTACACACTTGTGACGAAGATGATTCTGCAGATTCAGGGCAAGAACGAGGCGCAGGGGCAATTATATGCTTAGTTCTTGGAAGGAACCTCTTCTAGGATTAGGACTTCCCAAATCATGTGGAGCTGATTCTATCAAATCTATTTACGTTGCTACTCCAAAGTCTGTATTCTTGAAGTGTCACTTTCCTTTCAATGTGTTCTCTGGCTGAGTACGAAGAAGTGATAGAAAGTAGGATAAATGTAGAACCAGTATATAATTGGGATATCAATCTGACCATAAGCTATTATTTGTTGGTGCCTGGTGGGCCGACAAAACTTGGTTGCTTGCTGTGTGGACACAGGGAGTATTCCTGACCAAATCATTTTCGTAAATGATCTGATTAGCTTCTCTATTATGCCTTAAGATTATGTCTTTCATATTTTTGTGAGTGGTGTTCACCTGTCATCAGATATGCCTCCTCTGGCGGCATTTTCTTTAGTTCTTCAACAACTCTTGCATAGGGAAGAAAAGGTCAAGAATGTTTCAAAATAGCTTTACTTCTGATGAGGAGAAAAACAGGTCATGTCAAGCTTAAAAGGTTTACTTCTGATGAGGAAGTTATCTATTATAATTTATAGTCAGTGTTGTCATACTTAAAAACCTTGCATTTACTTTCAAAATATCTTTTTGCTGGGTAGGGAATCGATTTGATGTTATAGTTGCCGAGAAGTTTTATTTTTGGCTCAATTTTTCCAGCATTGGAGCATGCCTACCTGGGTGCCGGGTAAAGGGTTCTGCAGTTTTCAATGTAGTTTGATGATTATGCTGATGACGGGTTTGACTGATCATCAAATGCAATAATTACACTACTTCATGTTGTTGGCTTGCCGAGTCATGTCAATGATGTCTTGTTTCACATATTTATAGGGATGGTCCTAGTCTTCAAAACTTCTTCCCAAATGTTCTGTTTCACGTTGGTCTGAGGAGAATAGTCCAATTTTCAAACCCTTTGCAGCAAGATTTGTTGGCTGCAGGGCAGTTCCCACGTTAATAAAAGTTGATGATTAGCAGTAGGCAGTAGCAGAGTACACAAAATCTATCTATACCACCACTACCTCTTAGCAATGAAAAAAGAAGTCCATCTACAAGGGATGTTTTCTTTTCAACGTCTCTAATAATTGAGCTAGCAAGTATTGCATTATTGTTAGATGGATTGTCAGCATTTCACCATTTCGGTAGATTATACTTTTGCTCAACAAAGTTATTTTATGCACTATTGTAATTCCTATTAACTGTTTATTTTCTTGCTTCTTCAGGGGATGGGTCTTCATCTGGTGAGCCAATGCTCTTATTCCCTAAAAGAACATACCAACCTAGTACCCTTAAGAGGAAGAGGGTACACGGGTTCTTGGTTCGGTACATCTCTTTCTCCCTCTATTTCTCTCTTACACGCAAAAAAAAAGGAAAGAAAGAAAAGAAAATACCGTGTGTATGCTCATGAACACATGTATGTTCATCTTTGTATCTTGCTTACATGCCTTTGAGTTCTGGTCGCCTTTCTTTTGTTTAGTGGTGGTGCAGTAACATGATGGTGTCAACCTTAGTATTGTGCAAACAAATCTTGGATTGCTTTTTGAAAAAACAAAAAAAAAACTTGGATTGGAAGAGCATGGCTTTTGTTTAAATTTTTAACGGTCGTCCAGAGATCTGTCTTCTAATTATGTGAAGTTGATTGTTTAAGTAGTTAATGGAGCCGTGTGCATATATCAGTTCTTCTATTAATCCAAATCCTAAACTTTTTCCAGCAAATCAACCAAGGGTGGGCGGCGGGTCATTGCTCGAAGAATCGCAAAGGGACGGTTTAGAATCACAGCATAGCAGCTTGTATTTTGTCACTGTCATGTTTCAATGAGATCAAGTTCTAGTGCTTTTTAAGGGTGAGCAACTAGGAGGAACCTTTGCTTCTTTCTGGTGGCTGCTTGAGTGCCTGAAGGTCATTTAATAGAGCTATGTTTGACAGAGCATCAGAGCCCTCTCTTGTGAAGCTACTTGAATTCTCTGTCAAATTATCCTCTTTTGGTTATTCATATATATGCATGTCTGCTGCAGTTTATTAACCCAGATTGTTGATGCTAGCTAGTCTGCTAATGTCATTGTTTTTTGGAACTATCTGTCAATTCCGGAATGTGGTTCTGTAACTGTTGCAATATCTATACCCATAGCACATAAATTCTTTATGTATGATAGGCTTAAGAACAAAAGGGTCTCTCTATTTATGATTCAATTAGTTGAGGTGCGAGCAACAGCACAAGCTGGCCGGAGATATAAAAAAAGGGTATGATTCAGAGAAACGGTAACTTCTGTCTGTCTTCTGCCATTGACTTAATACAATAGTACTAGAACTAGTCTGATGCAAAATAATAACCGAGAAAAAAACTGGCAAGCACACTGTTTTCACCTCAAGTAACGACAAATGACACAAATCAAATCAATTTGTTAATCAAATTACATTACGGACATTGTGAATTTCACAGGTGGCTTAACCATGCCATTAAATTTTCGCTTTATACTGATAGGAAGTGTTAAGAAAAATCCTCTTATTAAGGATTTGGATGTTGAACCACCAAATAAAATAGGCTTATTAAAAACTTTAGGCCACTATTTGATTCAATCCACCACTTCTACGTGCATATTTACCAGTCAACATGTTCGGTAAACTTGATCATGGGAAGCAGTTGATGAAGATGGCATAGCACAACTGATCATCTCATAGAGTTTTGGCATGGAAGGCCCCACAAGTGCAGCTGGATCATCATACGGCTGTAGTACTGTCGTCTTCGGGTTTGTAACTTTATAACATGGGGTGGCAGTGTAGCTGATCATGCACTCCTATTGTCTAAGAAAATTTTGCTGATCAATTTGGGGAGGGTGGTTATAGTCCAATTACAATGAGGAGTGATCATATGAAGGAGGGTCTAGGGGAAGGAAACTGGGACTATCAAGACCTTGTGCTATGACTGATGTGAATGGGTTGGGGATGAAATTAGGGTTTGGATTGAGTGTGAGGAAACATTCAAAAGGGAGATCGATTTGGGTTTGGGTGATAAGGAAATGCTGTGGCTGCTAGATGATGATGATAATGATCGGAGATGCCATGAACATGGTGATTGTGATGAGAGATGAGCTTCTTCTTTATACTTGAATTCCAAAATTTCTTTCACCTCGTTATCTGTTCTTCCCGATAAATGCTTAGCTATTTGAACCCATCTGCGTGAGGGGATTAGTGTTCTTTTGCATAAATATGTTGATAAACAAGAAATATTAGATCTACGATTTAAGGTAGGAATATTGGTCAAATTTTTTTTTTAATACAAAGAAAACTTGATAATTGCTAGAAATCTTCTACGTGCTGTGTATATATATATATATCTTGTTCAAGTGCTCAGATTTTTCATTTGATAAATAGAATTCTCCTTTTTCTACTACAACGGTAGGACTGATGTTGAAATCAAATTCGAGTTTAGTGTAGGTAAAATAAACTCTCTTGGGGAATTGGACGAGTCTTTTTTAAATACGAATTGTTGAGATGAATGGTGGGGATAATGCCCAACAGCGTTGTGGTGCAGCTTGCACCACACAGGGACGGAAGGAAAGGGTGGCACGTGCCCCCGCTCGAAACTAAAATAATTATAAATCGGAGCGGTTCCGAGGACACCCAAAAAAACACCTAAAAAAACACCTCATAGTTTCCGATCAAATTTTGATGATCCGAGTCGCTCAATATGATCAGAACGTGATTTTAAGGGTACCCAAATCAAGCCTTTCCCGAACAGTTTCGAACAATTTTTTACTGAACGGTTCAAATAAAAACTGCTCAAATCAAGCCTTTTCCGGTCATTTTTTTGGCTAATTTCTAGCGAGCACCCTTAAAATCATATTCTGCACACATTGAACGGTTCGGATCATAAAAATTTGATCGGGAACTATGAGATTAAGATTTGGGGTGTTTTTTTAGGTGTCCATTGAACCGTCCCGTATATTTTATATATATATATATATTCGTATATTTTGCATATTATGAAATTAAGTGTACTACTACACATAAACACGTGCATATATCTTGAAAATATACATATAAAACTAGTTTTATGTTTCAATTTCATCATATGGTGCATTTATACTTGTTGATTTTCGAATTATTTGTCTATTTGGATCGATTCTTTCTTAATTGTACTTATTTTTAATTGTCTAAGAGCAATATTTTAAAATAATATCATTAATAAAACTATATCGATTATTCTAAAACTTATAGATGTTCATGTAAAACATATTCTCAAATTTTGTCTGAGATTTTTTGCTTATTTTTACATAATTTAAGTGAAAGTATGTGTTATATATTTTTGTAGTTTGTAATGCATGCCTTAATTGTGTACGATCTTATTATTGTTAACTAGAAAAATAAATTTTCACCACTATGATTAACAAGGTGCTCTCATTAAACGACATTTCTGAATCCGTCCCTGGCACCACAAACACCCCGAACCCAAGTCGCACCGTTGCCATCTCTAAATAACAACTATTGAAAATCTTAGAGCCCATTTGGCCTAAATTGTAGTGTGTTTTATGATTCTCTTTTGCTTATTTTCTCTTAATCTTTACTAGATTCGGGTCTTTTTTTTTTGCATCGCATTGTTCATCTTGACAAGAAATTTTGAAAAATTATAAAAATATAGACTAATGTTAAAAAAGTCCGCTAGCGCCAAATAAAGATCAAAAACTAAAAAACATATCTAAAAGTTCCTTTTCAAAAATTAATTTCGTACAAACTCATCCTTCTCAGCTGTTAAACTCCTTTGTTTTTTGTAAAAATCTAAAATCAACCACTCGGCTGACAATAAGAAGTGTGAATATGTATTAAAAAGTGTAAAAAAAAAAATAAAAATATGTGTTTTTCTTATTTTTTTAACCGTTTGTCAAAATGAAAACCGTGATAGTAGTACTCCACAATTTTTGATTCCAAAATTTTGGGATAACAAGATTTTAGATAGCGACAGGGGATATATACCCGCTACACTGGATATCTTCACTAATTTTGGAGGGAAACTACTTATACTCCAGTATTATTATTGTTACGGAGTATTTTCTTTGTACCTAGATCGCACGCCAGCCGCCGATCAACAGCGGTTACTGTCGCGCCTTCCCTTCGAAAATGTCCGCAGTCGGAAACTACTCATGCGAGACAGCAGCGCAAACCCTAGAATGGATTCACGCCATAATTGACTTCCTCAAGCCTTTCAGCTTCTTCTCAGATGCTCTTGTCGTCAATTTCTTCAAGGATAGACTTTGGGAAGCTGTCGACAAGGAGTGGATGGATTGCCTACGGAATGAACCCGTCGAATATCTTCTTCAGATTCCTTCCGGTGTTGTCCAGGTTTCTTGATTAATTTTTCTTCTTCCGATTTCCGCCTTTTGGAATTTGTTTTTGTTTTTTCGTACTGCCTATATAATCCACTGAACATTTGTCGATAAAGGTTCCTGATAACGGTGGCGGAGTTAGAATGTTTGTTCATTGGCGCAATTTTACGTTCTCGAGTGGTCACTTCTCGGCAAGCGGTGTGGTAGCCAAGTGTTAGGCGCCATGTACTCCCATGCATTTGACTGCCGACAACTAACAATTCTGACTTTCGCCGAGCAAAAGAAGAAAAAAAAAGGGGTCACTTCTCGGGTAAAATGGTACTAGAGGCCAGGCACACGCAATGCGCGTGAGCTGTGCAAGTCTTTTGTTAAAATAGGGACAAATAATTTTGGCTTATTCCTAGATCATTTGTAATGCCATATTACCCTTTCAAAACAATAAATAATGGAGTACTAAGATGAAAAACCAAGGGGTGGAGAGAAGCTTGAAAGTGACCTGAGATGGTGGAAGGTGGGTGATTTGGAGAATGCAGACATTTTCCCTTTTAATTGATTTGCAGAAGTTGGTGGAGATACAGTGAGCCAAAGGAGAAGAGATGGTTGGGAGATGGTTACAGAATTTTGGAAGAAGTGGAAACTGAAGTTGGGACTTGGGAGGAGTTGGTTTGAACGTGGAATGAAGGTGAAGTGGGTTAATTGTCATTTCTGACCCTGTGCAGCATTTTT
This sequence comes from Rhododendron vialii, assembly GCF_030253575.1. Taxonomy (NCBI): domain Eukaryota; kingdom Viridiplantae; phylum Streptophyta; class Magnoliopsida; order Ericales; family Ericaceae; genus Rhododendron; species Rhododendron vialii. Next base: position 43,104,062 of record NC_080562.1, on the reverse strand, counting down.
GTCAAGTAAAGTGTTTAGGGCTGTTAGTTTTGAGAATTAGGGAAGTATGCACAATCTCTTAGACATCACCAAAAGGGGTAGCCCCTTTATGTAATAGAATAGTTGTATAGACGGTACACAATCTTTCGTATATGAAAGAACAATAATGGTGGAACTACAGTCGACAGAGTAATCAAGAGTCTAATACACAGTACATGCTCCTCCAAGGGTACTTCAAACAAGAAATTTTATTGGCCAAATTTGGACTAAGAAAAGAAATAGACAATGAGAGGGGGGAGTGGAGGAAAATAAAGTGGAAACACAGAGAGAGAAGTATAAATGTAATGATAGAAATATGATCATCTTCTCTTCTTCTTTTTTTCCCACACTAAACCATCTCATTTTTACGTCAATCAAGGTTTTGCAATGGATGAATAGCGTTCTCCTAAACTGTAAGGTCTGATATGTGTAAATTGTTGTCTTGGTCTTGAGATGACTTTTTTTTTTCTTTCTTTTTTATCAATGGTAGTATTAGCTTGTTGCTGAACTTTTTCTTTCTTTTCCAATGTTGTTTGTCGAAGGATTACTGGCCCGCTTCCCTCAAGAAATTTATCCTTACCTCAAGGTCTCTTGCATTTCCTCGTGAACAGGCAGATCTGCAGAAGGTGCTTTTCCTTTAATTTTGTACTCATGTTAGCTGTTACTGGTATATTCAAATAACACTTTCCTTTTGTTTTTTTATCAAGAGTGTGTTGTGGAAACATTTCTTAGGTCTATATTATGTCACTGAAGTCGAAGTAAATTGTCAACCAAATTAGCTTTGTTATATACAGTGAACGGACACACAGTTCTCATGACCAATCTAGAGGACTCTATTCTAGGTCCTGATTTCAGAGGGCATTGTTTGTTTGTTTGTTATTTGATTCATTTTAATTCTTGTATTTGCAGTTATTTGGGCTCTCAAAATATGTGTGAGTGGCGTTTTTGGTTTCTTGCAGGTATTACCAGGTCTGCACCTGAGATCACTTAACAATGTTATTGCCCAGGGCATGAATCAGAAGAAAAAACACGAAGTATGTGTCCAATTTCTTTAGTTTCGAAGTTGCATTCCTCCTTTTGCCAATCTTTTTGTGAAAATCTTTGTTTTTCGGCATGTCTGTCAGGATGATCCAATTGATTCAACTCAGCTTGTTAATATCTGCTAAGTGTGAATACAAGATCTGTTTGAATAATTGCAACCATTCTCTGCACAACACACTTTTCCTTTTGAAAAAGATTGATTAGAAAGGTCTTTGAAAATGGCTGATTCTGGTAATCAGTTGGTTACGTGATACTATAGGGGCTGTTTGTTGGGACAGAACTATGGAGGCCATATGTATGAGATATTGTATTGGGATAGATTGTTATTTCAGGTGTTAAGAGATCTTTCCTAGAGCAAGTTTCAAAAACCTGAAAATATTTTTCCCAAGCTTTAATTTACTATTTAACAAGACAAGTGTTTCCCTCCCTTAGCCATATATTACTGTGGAAGTTGTACGTTTATCCCTTTTAGCCAGACCATAGGATTTATAAAAAGTGATTTTTTGTGCTTGTCTCGTGGTAAAAATAGGTATTTCTATGGTCCATGAGTTCTCTGGAAATTGGTTTTTGGTAAGTATGAGGGTTCTGGATGTCTAATTAGAGTGGGTGCATTACTTTTGTGGGAGCAGATCGAAGCGCTGGCTGCCATTATCAGTTCGATTGCAAGGAGTGTTGGAGCTGGTACAGTAGTCGATGTTGGTGCTGGTCAGGTGCATCTTTATCTTTTCCTTCTGCCTAACTTTGCTGCTTTTGAGCTTACTTCTTTGAATTGGCTCAGATACATTTATTTAGGATCTTTCTAATAAGGACAACCAATGGAGTTTAATTGACTGTTATCTTTTGCCAGAGTACTGTGGGGGTATAACAAGCATAAGGATATGCAATATGTATTGGATACCTGTCCCCTAATTAGAATCTTGTATCATCTAACGTTCATTTTGTTGAATTCATTGGGAAAAGTCATTTCTTTACCAATTAGCACCTATATTTAGTTCATTTGTATTTTGTTCTTTTAGGGTTATCTTGCGCAAGTGCTTTCTTTCGAGTACCAGCTTTCCGTAATTGCAATAGATGCTTGTTCTCATCATGGAAGGATTACAGATGCTCGTGCTGAACGAATCAAAAAATATTATGTTGCCAAGATGCGTAAATCTCGGTATGGGATTGATTTAAGTAGAGTACAAAAGCTGTAGCAGTAGTTTTTTTAAATCTTCGCTTTTGTGAGACCATTCTTAATTTGTGTTACACTTTTTGACTTTATTTATTCTTTTGCTAGATTGGAAATCACAAAATTGACCATGCCAAAGACAGTCACATGTCATATCCTGTCCGCTGACATGTTGAAAGTATTGAGTTACTCCTTGCAGCGAAAAGATGATAGTAAACAATCAAACCTCGTTGACCAAGTTGCAATTGAACATACTCATGGGACGTTTGAGGGAAAAGTTCCTCCACCTCCTGAAGGTGGCAAATGTCCGTTGCTTCTTGCTGGACTTCATGCCTGTGGAGACCTGTCGGTAAGCATGCTAAGGTGAGCAGTGAGCACTGACACATCACTGGTGGTTGTTTAAAATTTATGCTAGTAATTTGTGCTCTACATCACCTTACTTAGTAGATGGATGTGTAAGGACTTTTGTGGAGTGCGATGAGGTTAAAGCAGTGGTCAGCATTGGTTGTTGTTACAACTTGCTGTCTGAGGGAGGAACTGAAAATGCTGCTTCCCAGTGTGGATTTCCCATGAGTAAAGGTGTTAATGATGCTGGTTTGTTACTAGGAAAAAGTTCTCGTGATCTTGCGTGTCAGGTATGTGTAAATTGTAAAACATGCCTGCTTTCCTGATTAGTATGTCTTTCCAGCAAGCTTCAGTTGCTTTCATGTAAGAAACAGACTCGAGTTTGATTTCATCTCCTGTCAGCCTAACTTAGCTATCAAAAAGTAAGTTGTCTTGATATCTGTCTGGGTTCTCTGCGATTCAGGGTAATTAAGGGAAGACGGTTATAAAGTGCTCAAAGTACTTGTGATCCAAATTTGGTTCCCGGTCCTGCTTATTATCTATGGGCAACCATTTAACTATGAGGGAACTTATCTAATAGTCTTTATGGCTACAATATACAACTTTACCGGTAACTATATTTTTTGTTTTCAGAGTGCAGAGAGATGGAGTAGTCTTGGGAAAGATGCTGGTCTTCATAATTTTGAGTTGCATGCTTTCCGCGCTGCCTTTCAGATGGTGTTCACTGCTATACTTTTTTTTTTCTTTCCCTGACGCTACTTATTTTATTAAGCTCCACTAATCAGTTATTCAGTATTTTGAAGGTTCTCTTCCGCTATTATCCGGAAATTTTGACTACTAGTCCTACAATAGGGCGCCAAGGGAAAGCTTTCCGTCGCCAACAGAATCAGAGGATCCTGGAGTCTCATCTGCAACATGAAAGCACAGGCTGCCCTAATTCCTTATCTAGGGAAAGCTCTATGAAGAAAGGAAATTGTCCTACCATGAAGTCCTCTGAAGCAGGACCAGACAACAACAAAGGTGGTTCAGTTTACTTCTTTTATCTGATCTTGAAGTGGAACTTGTGTGAGGCAAACCGACTGCTGGGTAGAATAAGCAGCCTGCAAGGGGACTAGGCTCAGTTTTGGTGTTTACCAGTGTTTGTTTTGATTGGACCAGTTAGCTGCTTAGCTCCTAGATGCACTGTACAACTTACTGTCAGCTGATTATTCATGCTTCATTTTACAGGGGCTTACGACATTGATACTTGCATTGATATTCTTGAATATTGTGGCACTGCTGATTTGGTGGGCTCAGCCTGGGGCAATGATGGCTCATCTCACGTTTCGTCTTCTAATCAGACTGCCAAATGTGGTGAGGTTAGGCCTATTGACAAAATTTCACTTTTTGAGAAATTCAGTCAGTCTGGACTTCATCGCCTAGGTCTTTCTTGTTCAAACGAAATTGATTTTGCTGGATTATGGAAGGAAACTGAACCTTTTTCTGTAAGTTATTCTCGTATCATTTGCTATTTCTTTTCCCTTATGTTAGATATATGTAGTTACTTCACTTGCATAGGAAATAGAAAAAAATTTGTACCGTTCATATCCTTTTTTTCTGGATTAGATACCAATACAAGCTCCAGGGTTAAATTTATGAGATCTATGTTGTTGATTGATCTAAGAAAATGGTTATTGCGATGGCATATGTGTTGCAGTTACTTTATACGAAAACGTGATTGTGACATCTATAGGGACAAGAAGTCCAAGGATTAATTTATTAGTGACTTTGTATCCAATTGGCTGAATTTTGGTATCTTTGAGATAGTTGAGTGGGTAAAAGCTATGCATGGGCTTCCTAGGTAGAAATGTAACAACCCGGAACTTCAAGCACCACGATATTAAAAAGACCACAATCTGTCTTTTATTCCAAAAACTATACAATTTACAATTATCTCTAAAGTAAATAAACAACAACCCACTCTTGCAGCAACTCAAACAAGCTCGCACCACCGGCACCTGACCCTCTAACCAACCTGCAAGCTGGAGTCTAAAGGACCACAGGAGTGTGTGAGACATAATAACGTGTACAATGTCAACGTACACTAAAATAACTGCACAACATCAACTACCGCGTATTAACACCAACCACGAATATATCACATTCCACATACATGGAACCACATATCCGGTCCTCCTCAGTATATGACGGGTGACGTACCACCTCACTAGCCTCACCACAGCTCATTGGCCAACTTGTCTTTTGGCATAGCTTATTAGCCTAGTCACCCCGTCGCATATCAAACAGTTCTACGACATACAGTCACCGCACATAACACAACCAACAAGAACTCAATATTAATATTGTACAAAAAACATGTATCTCACACTCACCCTCACTTAGATCCCATAACAACGTTGGATTCCTTCGCCGATCATTTCTTCTCTTGGTTCCCTCGATCTCGAAGGTACTCATTGTTCTCTTAACTGATCAAATAGGATTAATCTTATTCCTATATATATAACGGCATATCATGCCAAAGGTCAAAAGTCACTGGAAACCCATGCATGCATTAATCCACCAAATTCCTACAACTAAGATGCTTAAATTCTCTCATGGTTACGCGTTTCACCAGCCAAGTCCAAAAGCCTACTAGCTTACAAATTACTTATTTACTCCATCTTTATCTTTCCCTTTTCTATTTAGGCCAAAATACTTTACAACACTACAAGACAACAAATAAGTTACGGGTCACTTAAAAAATACATATTTCATGCACTAATTAAAAGTCATTCTTTTAATAAATGGGGTATTACAAGAAATGTATTGGCAGATGCAATAGGGTGTTAGTTTATGCCAAAGTAGGTGATTAGGTAACAGAATATTGTTGAGTATAGAATTAAGATGCACTAAGAATGTACATGGACTTGGCCTTACACAGTTGAAGTTTGAACATGTAAGCCTGCAATGCTATTTTCAGGCAGTTTGCTGGTTTGCATGGGCTTTCCTTTAGTTTTGTTGTTGGCATGTGTGGAAGTCTAGATTTATTAGTAATGATCAGTCTCGATCATTATGTTATACTATGTTTGGTGGTTGCTTTTACATGGGGATGACAATCTAGCAATGTGGCTGAAGTTGTGCTATTTTTTTTCTTATAAGTGCTGATAAGAGTAACAATTTGATGCAGGAACTTATTGGGCCGTATTGGTCTCTTCGAGCTGCACTGGGTCCTGTTTTTGAAACAATTGTTCTGCTCGACAGATTATTGTTTCTCCAGGAACAAGACAAACTTCTGGAAGCATACATTTTGCCCATTTTTTATCCTGTGTTATCACCAAGGAATGTAGCTTTGATTGCAAAGAAATTTTGATAGAATCTTTGCATTGTAAGATATTTTTGAAATGTTGTTTAATTTATAACTCGAATGGGCTTATATTTTACCACATGTAAGATATTTTTGAAACTGGAAACGCTGGTTTAGTTCAGTTTTTTGGAGACAGTAAGCAAGTTGACATTCTGAAATAACTTACTGCGGTAAACAAGCTGCATTTCATCGTCATTGCACTGTGACACTACAGCTCTTACTGTTGCTATTCAAATACATATTGAAATGTTCGGTGATTTCTATGATTGGTTGCTAGAGTCATTCATATGGTGCTCGAACGAAATCTGATCTTCATTACTTTTTTTTTTTTTAAGAAGAAAAGAAAATCTTGGCCTGTTTACTGAATTGTAAAAGGCTTTGGTTTGAAGCTACCCGTTTGGGAAAATCATATCATTAGAATATTACTTAAACCTCTTCAGGCAAGATTTATTTGGATTCTTGGTTTGTTTTCTATTTTGTTAGTGTTTGAGAAAGGCAAGACCACTCAAGCCCATTGGTGTAAGTTATGGGATCACATCACGCAAAGTCAAAGTGGGGAGCTTTTTATTTCATTCAAATCTGGCTCGGATGGGCACCAATAAGTCTTCTATGAAATTCTTCAGGTGTAGCTCAACCAACATTTTTTTTTTTTGATCGGCGTAGCTCAACCAACATTAGGCAATAGTGATATTTCATCTTGCCAATAGGATTATATACAGATTTCGTAATGCATTGGTTTATGGTATTGTTGGAACACCTCTATACATACACCTAGGTTTCAGAGTGGATGGGAATAAAGTAATAAAATCTCTGATTAAATACACCCAGGGACTACCTTCTATTCGTTTCCTTGAAGAGCATTAAAACGTGACTTGTATGAAGTTTTATTTCTCTTTTTGGTATCTTTTTTTTATGATGGTTCAATGCATATGATATGCTATTTCTTGGTAACTATGGTCCATTAAACTATGGGGAGCTGATTTTGGGGCTCCCTTTTTTGATGCAGGCACTCCAAAATTTAATGAAGTTACAACACTGCCCTTTTCAAGATATAAAATTACTGCAGGCACTCCACCCCCAAATTATCTCCTCATTTACTGAGGCACTCCAAACGGAGATCAGGACACAACCAAACGGAAAATAAAATAGCTAGAATTCTCTCCTGTTCTTGCTGCCCTGTGAAAATAAATACAGGAGCTAGAACCTTTCTGCATTGGCCATGCCTATTTCTGTTTGGTTTTGTGGAGTTCCACAAAACAAGATCTTCAACCAAACAAACGCCATTAACATAGAAATACTATTAGATAAGATAGTTCAACACCAAATGGTGTGTCAACAAAAAACCAGTTTGAACAAAACGAAATTTTGAAGGCACAAACATTCCATCCCCTAAAGAAAAAACACCACAATCTCAAATATTGTAAACACTGTTAGCAACAACTACCCATCCACTAAAACTAATAATAGCTATATATAACACTAAGCATTAGAAAACGCCAAATCAGTGATACACCACCAGCACGGCAGTACCACCTTTGTTCCCTCCCTTCTTAAGCATGGTCACCCATGATCCTCCTGGCCAACTGGATGTCCTTAGGCATGATGGCACATACTTGGCGTATAAATAGCTTCCTCAAAATCTTCATAACGGCTGCAAAACTATAGTGTATCAACAACCAAATCTACTTCAAATTCATGAGTTTTCACACAATGACTCCATCAAAATGTACATTTACATTAAACGGAGGGGTTATCAACTAAAATATCAGCAGTAACTACATCAAGTAAGAGCAAAATAGTTGATCCAAAACATACAACATACCTCTCAGTAACTACGTACATCAAGTAAGAACACCTCGATCAACCAAACTTTTCACTGCAAAAAATAGTTGGGAGCAAATATCGATAAAAAAGAGTAGTTGGAACCATAAATGTACAGTGAGAAAAAATTGTTACTACAAAAATATCTTACATCGTTGGCAAGTGCTTCTATTATGTCCAACGTGGTGACAAACACTACATTTTCGTGTCTTTTCCACAATCTCAAAAGCTGAAGGATCGCGGGTGGTAGAGCTATCTCCCTTTCTTTTTTTGGAACCTGATGGTCGGCCTTTGTGAGGTTGAATGGTTGGCTCAAGAGTCAATGGAATTTCGGCATCGATAAGTTGAGCAATTTGCTTGTGGCTATCTTCTCTTTGACCAAGAGGCATACACTTGTATTTATCATGAAATTTCTTGAGAAGACTTTCAATGTCACTTCCATTTGTATTCACTCCACCGTCCATATTGAGTGACCTTATATCAATTCTCCATTGTGGATGGATATCGCTAAGTAGCAAGGGTTCACCTCTCATGTTTTGCATAAAGTGTGCACAAGGTAGACCCATTGTGTTTGAAAATTGACTTCTACAAGGATCCAATAAAGAAGATGTCGACAACTCATATTGTTTCAAAAGCTCACTAAGTGCAAAGATAGAAACGTGAGTAACAAGTTCCTTGAACATGGGAATTCGAAATTTATGAATAACTCGAAGCTTTTCAGAAGCAATCTTCGTCTTAATCTCATTGTGTTGATTCTCAATCGCAAGACAAATCTTTTCTCTCACCTCATGGAAATTTCCCGTGGAAACAGTAAGGTATCTCTTGAGCATTGCATGTGCACCTTCAGCCCTAGAAGTGACACGATTCCCAAAGTGTAGATGATTTCCAGTCCATGCCTTCACAAATTTCTCTTTGAAAGGGAGCCAAGTATTCTTGATGTAATTATGAACATATTCTTTTTCCTCGTAATCAACTTGAAGACGCTGCCAAGCTTCATTAAAGCAACTTTCATCCGGAGATTCAACCAAATTAGTCCAATCCGATAAAAAAGTCTCCCAATCTTGTTCTCTTTCAAATTTAGGCTTACATTTTGAGAGAACATTTTTCTCAATGTGCCACACACATAAGATGTTTGCTGTTCTCGGAAAAACAACTTCAATGGCATTCATCAATGCTAATTCCCTATCCGATAAAATCACAGAAGGTTGTTGGTCAGGGCCTAAAATTGCTTTGAATCTTTCCAATGCCCACACATAGTCTCCTTCTTCCTCTTTTTGCATGAAAGCAAAACAAGAATAAAATGATCCATTGAAACTTGAAACTCCCACTATATCAAGCAATGGCATCTTATATTTGTTCGTCTTATAAGTACAATCCATCACAAAGACATATGGATAACTTTTGGTTAACGCAATAGAAGAAGGATGTGCAAAGAACAAATGAGTCAAATGACCATTTCCATCCCGTTTTATATCAAAAGTGAAGTCCCCTTGACCTAATTCATCAAATAATGCTTGAATCATTGAACGACCCGCTAACACTTTTTTTTTAATGGCAGCCTTTGCATTATAAACTGTCCTTGCTATTGCTTTGCAATTAGAATTACTTTGCCGCAATGAAGTAAGAATCTGTCGAGGTGGTATACCAGCCATGGTCATTCGCTTAATACTTAGTACCTCTTCTTTTGAAAAACGACGGCAAAAAGGATGTCCGGACATATCACTTGATGGTTCATGATTATGAGAGACATCTTTTATTTCCACTTTCCAAGGCTTACCAACTTTCTTTTTCCCCAACATCTGAAAAGGACAATTCACAAGGCGAGATCCCGACATCCTTTTCCCTTCACTCAATGGAACACTGGTGCCTCGATATTTCCCACCTCTATCGCAACCAATAATCACATAACAACCCGGTTTTGATTTTTTAATTGTGGTGACATAACCTGCTTTCAATGCCATGTTACGAATCCTATCGAGGAGCTCATCTCGAGTTGAAAAATTTTCCTCTAACAATGATGCACATTCAGCATCATTAAGCATTTTTTTCTCTACACTACCTGTTATGTATCAACCCACAAAATGATTACTGCATATTAATTGTTTTACTTTACCAATAATAATAAACAATAAAAAAGAACCTAGATTTACAATCCCAAGCATGTGAGGAAGGAAGCTTACCAGAATCTCTAGCATTGTCAGCATAATTCATGCCCTCACTTGATTCGTAGAACTCTGATATTTCTTCAAAGTTACTTGTGGCTGCAAGATTTATTATGGCATTTATCTCTGCAAAATCTTCATCTGTAAAGTCTGGTTCGAAGCCACCAACATCTCGAGTCTCACCCTCCATCAGAGCCTGCCAAAATGGAGCTATTTGTTTAATGGCAGCTAACCCCAAATTCAAAGTAAGTTCCACTTGTTTAATCCATGAAAGAGATAATAGGTTATAGTTGTTTAATCCAAATTCGTTAGTATTTTATTGGGGTGATTGACAAAATCCACTAACTCGCACACGTAGCAAGTCTGATTTTGTTCTTTTCACATATGTGAATTGGTTTTTGAATTGGGAAAGAGCCCACTAAAAGTGTCGAATCGCACTACAGAACAAATCACATATGTGGGCCTAAACAAAATTATCTCCTCCCATAGCACACGTGACGACAGAGTTCCCACAGATTCACTAAAAGTGGTGAATCGGTACTGTTGTGTTGGTCTTTTTTCCTATATTTGCTTTAACTGCCTTCATTGGAATTATTTTGTATCGAAAATTCAGAGAGGACTTTCTACAAGAAGTTGGTCAAAGTCATTGAAGCATCAGATGTCATTGTAGAAGTTTTAAGGCCTTTGCAAGAGTAGGCTGCTTATGTCGTTCTTGCTTTCCTCTTCTGCCAGGCGTGCACGTGAAAATCAATATGAAAGAAGAAGGCTTACTAAGAAGGAGAAGGGCATCCCTTGTGTACGAACTAGGGCTAGACTGTCCAAGAAGAGATGAGTTACTGGAGATCCGGTTGGTACCCACTTTGTCGATATGGAAAGCCAAGCAACAATAGAGAATAAAGCCAACCAAAAATACCTGAAATAGAGAATGAAGGGAGCAGCTACCGGCGACGATCGGAGCAGCTACCGGTGACCATCGGAGTAGCAAACGGCTAGGGCTTGTTGGGTGCCGTCTTCCTCTTTTTTCTTCTGTTAACGAGGAGACAGAGGAGAAGAGTAAAGTAAATTTAGGAGCGCCTGAAGTAATTTTAAGGGAGCGCCTGAAGAAAAAAGTAAATTGCAAAAGGGTAGTTTTGAAAAAACACTGTAGCTTGGAGCGCCTGAAGTAATTTTGGGAGCGCGAATATCAATTTCCTAAACTATGAGGTAGTCCATCTTGCATCCATTTATGACCTCTTCTTTCTATGATTTTGTATACTGACAATTGACAATAGTCTGGACTCTGGATACACTAAACATTATTCTCAAGTGTTGCTCCTATATTTACGCAAGTATTGCCATTTTGGGCGTCATATAATGTATATATAGGATCACAATTGTTTTTGTAAATACTGGATGTGTGTGTGTCCAGTTCGTATGAAACCTCAAAGGCTATTTGATTGTGTGTTTACACCCATTTTTTGGCCAAAATTAGAAAAAAGAATAGAAAAATGGCCTTGGAGGTAGTTTCAGGTCTTGAGAAGCCTTATAATCAGTCACCTGCAGAATTGGGCCAGTTTAAATGCAAAAGGGTCAATTGAGTTTTCAAAGACTTGGGACAAACTAATGCCCAAAATATCACTTTCAGAAATTCGGGCCTAGGACTGGCCAAAGTCTTGGGTTGATCTACTAGGTCTGAGCATTTTATCTAGGCCTAGGCCAGTTTTTAGAAACAATAAGGCCTTTTAGTAGGTCCAAATCAGTTAAAGCTTGGGTTTTTCTCTAGGCTTGGGCTCACAAGACGTACAAAGGAAGGAGGCCTATGATTCACCTCAAGCTCAGGCCCAAGTGACGAATGGGCCTGCTTCTTAAAACATCGCATATGGCCTTCAATTGGCAGGAAAAGGCTTTAAGCTGTTCACAAGTAGCTCGAAGGCCTAGAATGTTCTTGCTTAGTAGATCTAGGTAAGCTGCTTTCAAGGCCTGAGTCTCTACTATCCTTCAGCATGAAGCCTTAATGGCAGCCATGCATGGAGACATCCCAAGCAGCTCAAAGGCCTAGAAAGTTCTCTCTAACAGCCCACAAGCAGCTTAATTAACCAGGCTTGCTTGGTCTTTTGTTGCAGAAAAAGAGGGCTCAAGTTTCAAGGATTCTCTTTGTCTTGAGTCTTTTTGTAGAAGGAATCACCTTAGGGCCAATCAAGGTCGAAAAGTGGCTGAAAAGTCTTGTTCTTTACAAGAGAATTTTGGCCTTTAGCCTTAAAGAGTCCTATGTTTCTCCTTTGGGCCAATACCCATGCAAAAAGAGGTAATTCAGGCCTGAAATAAGCTGATTTCAGGCCTAAAGCAAGTCATGCAGCCGAAATCCTGGAATATGAAGCAAGGAATAAGGCCACGTGGCACTCATGCATTGGTCTAGCTCAAGCAGCTCAAGCTTGGATCGGAGACAGCAGAAGCAGCTCAAGGCATGAAACTTTTGCTTATAAATACTAGAATTGAAGGCCTTGGCAAAGGTCCATGATCAACAAGCCTATGGCTTATCCAAATTACATTTCAATTATATTTACATTTCCGACAAATGTCTTTATCTTTTATCACATGCCTAGTCGATGTTTTATTTCCTAGTACCAACTTCGTTAAACCGTTAATGAAGTTCTTTTAATTTCATCGCACCTTGTTTCTTTTTCTTTCCATTTTCTAACAACGGTTAGGAAATTTTTAAGTCATTTTCGTTAAGGCAAACCACGAACCACCTCACGGTTTTACCCTTAGGCCGTGCACTTTCGTTCTATTAGAAGTCAGATTGAGGCTTTCAGAGACCTTGATACAAATTTGAATAGCAATCCAGTCCTGGCACGGCTGCGATTCCAAGCTGATTTGGTTTGACACTTTTTGTGGAGAAACACTATGGCTGACATCTTTGTTAGCATGCTGGAATGAGAAAGTCTTGTTTGTATTGAGACTGCTACCTATCATCTTGGACCCATTCCCAAATTATTCTTTACTTCCATGGGCTTAAAAATAAAAATTAATAATATCTTCTTGGTACTTCTTCCAAATAGTTTCATGAACCATTAGAAATAATATCAGAAGGATTAGAATTTCACATGGTAACGATTACTTCAATAGTTTGTAATGTAGTAGATTTCTTGGAGAATTTTATGGCCGGAGACTCGCAGTACTGACCTTAGAACAGTTAAAGAGTTGGTCCTACGGAAAAGCCCCTGTCATTGCCCTCACTGGAAGTTCACACGACTTGATATCATTGAAGCTGATAGCCGGTGTTGTCGGCTTTGTGACAAATGGGTACAACTTGAGACGGTGCACGTGTTCACCGTTGAATAATATTTGTCATTTTGCACAGGTGCAAGGTGCCGCTGCTTCTAGTGGGGAAGGAACCATTTTTGTTGGTTTAGAGCATGATAGTATTATGGAACATAGCCATCACAGAAAAGCGAAATGCCTTCAAGATTTCTATTCAAAGTATTTGGTGCAAAAAACAAAAGACCTCTCTCTGTTTCCCACAACGAACTGAGATGTAACTGTTAGTAGGAGTATGTATTTCTTTAATTAGGAGGTAGTCAAAAAGTTAGTTTTTACTTTAATTCTACCACTGTTATAGAATTACATCTCGGCAGGCAGTTGCTGCCCAGAGATTTCGTTTTCGTTGTTGTGTCGGATGATAGCGGCCTTATTCTTATCAAAATTAACAGCTGGCATTTTATTTTTGACTAATTGCGCTCCTCTTGCAATCTTGCTTTGAATTAGTCTACAATAACTGTACCCAATCATTACTAGAACTGATCTTTCATTATCATCGTCTTTTTTTTTTCCTCTTTTGGCGGGTGGACGACAAATTCTTGCAGCTTGAGTAGGTTAGAAGGAATAAGTCATGTTTCGATTCGAATCTCTGTTTTTCTAGTTATGGTTTTTTGAATCTCTCTTCTGTCACAAGTAGTATCTTTTTTTTTTTTGGGAAATTTTTAAAAATGGTCCCTCTAGTTTGCACGAGTTCTCATTTTCGCCCCTCTACTATTAATTGCATCAATTTTAACCCTATAGTTTTTATTCCATCTCAATTTCGTCCTTTGCCCTGACGCCGTCCATGAAACAAACGGAATTGAAGGGCAAAATTGTCATTTTCTCTTACAGAGGGACCAAATTGAAATTTTATGCAAACCAGAGGGATTATTTTTAAAATTTTACATTTTACTTTGTTTTTTGCAAATAAAATAAAAAAGGCCATAAGTAATGTATTTGACAACAGAATTATTTTTTATTGGGTAATCAAACTATATTGAAAATTTTATATTTCATTACACATTACAAAAATATTAGAAAATGCACAAATCAACCCCTTAGCTAATGTCTTTGTATCATGTTCTTATAATTTTCTTATTTTTTCACCCAATAAAAAAATGTTTAAAATCTGTGTTTATTTGTTATATGAGTGATCTTATGAGTAAGTCCCAAAATAAATACACTTATACCCATATTTTAATGTATTTGATCTCTTAATATTTAATAGTATTTCATTGCTTAATTAAACACAATTACAAGATTTCTAAATACTACTGAACAACTTTTTCTTTTTAATCATGTGACAAAAAAAATAACGATAGTGAAAATTCAATTGAAAAAAAAAATACAAGACCAAGACAATTAACAAAAGGGTTGTTTTTCGAATTTTCTCATATTTTTTGTGATGTATATAATAAAAACTTTAAAAAATTTCAACATATTTTTTATTATTCAATATAAAATGAGATGAGAAATATATTATATATGATGTATTTTAAATTTATTTACAAAAACAAAAGTAAAAAACAAAATTATAGAAATAGTCCCTCTAGTTTGCATGAAATCTCAATTTAGTCTCTCTGTGAGGAGAAATGACAATTTTGTCCTCCAATTCCGTTTGTTTCATTAACGCCGTAAGCGAGAGGGACGAAATTGAGACAGAATGCAAATTATAAGACTAAAAGTAACACAATTGATACTAGAGGGACGAAAATGAAAATTCATTCAAACTAGAGGGACCATTTATAAAAATTTTCCTTTTTTTTTGGTAAGGTAAAATTTTATTAAAAACAAACCACATTACACAAGACAGGGTATACCCTTGTCAAACAAAATCATACAAATAGGCATCAATTAAAGCTTGAAAACAGAACATTATAAAACAAAGAAAAGGAACTAACAGCAAAAAATTACATGCTATCAAAAACTTTAGCCGACACATTCCACCGAGAACAAAGAGCCATGCTAGGGCCTGGCTTCTTGACTCCTTGCCTAGAACTAACACATGCACGGATATCAGTTCGCACTTTGATCTCTAATTGTTGAACAGAGTTCCAAAAGCTTTTGAAGATTCTGCCATTTCTTTCACTCCAGACATGGTAAAAGAGAGCAGCCAAAGCGACTTTTGATAATGAGCACGAAAACTGAGGGCCATTGTTAACTTGAAACATCCAGTCCATGATTTGGGACAGTCCAATGAAGGAACATTGGAATTTCAGGTCTTTTTGCAATGATTTCCAAAGTTGAGAAGAGAAATAGCAGTGAAAGAAGAGGTGCTCATGGGAATATTCCAAGTTACAAAATGTGCATAATTTTTCTAATGGGGATATTCTGATGCAGGAGTTAGGCAAATCACAACCACATTGACTATTTACTGGTCGAAAAAGGCTCTACGATGGTGGGTAGTGGCTCCCTCTCTCTCTCTCGTTTATTATCTCCAGATTTCTGAAACTTCAAATTTAGGTGACTAGTACCGAAAAAATTGACTAGTTGCCCAGCTTTATCCTGAAATTCTTTTCCCACAAATCATGGAATAGAAAACATTGCTTGCCCAAGCTTGCTTCTGATATGTTCCGGCGACCAGGGGATCAGGTTGACATCCTGAAGTACTGAGATCGCCTTGACTGGCTTGAAGCCTTCTGCAGCTAGAACTTTGTCCAGATCCAGTCGTGACGTTGCGCTATATATGTTCCGGCGACCAGGGGATCAGGTTGTAGAGTCCGGAGTCAAGAGGTTGGAGAACAAGGTCCGATCCTAGAGTTGTTGATTTGGAGAAGGGAAGGTGGGTTGTTTGATCCGGCACCGCCGGTGGTTTTCTTTTTTTCTTTCTAACTTTGTACTGTGATGTCACGATTATGGGTGTTTCTCCCCTTTGGGAGTCTTCCTAACCCTTTTGGGCATAGTGGGTTTTTCTTTCTTTAATGTTCGGTAGTGTGAGTTTTGTGTGAGGTATTGTGCCTCGGTGGCCTTCGTAAGGAGTTTTGGGTGTAAGTCTTTCCTCGTCGGAACCTATCCGCCTGATTCTCTATTCTCTCATTGTCCAAGGAAGAATATGCGCTTTGATGTACTCTCTTGGTTATCAATGGAATTTCTAAACTTTTGGATAAAAGAAAAAAAAAACTTGCTTCTGATATGGAATGAGAAGAGCATCCCTCAACCATCATATCCCTGAGAGTTTTGTTGATATGGGTAATAGACCTTACAATGGGATTACGAATTCCGGGAGTTTTATTGCTTTGACAATCTATTGAGAATGGGTGTGCTCTCCGGAGGGTTTTGTAGAAGGAAATTGATTTTAGTTCTCCAAAAATTGATGATGGAGCGGTTTCAAAACGACGTCATTTTGTGTATCAATACAGTTCAGTTTTGGAATCATTCTATTAATTTTTAAAGTGCCAAAATCACAATCTTTTGTAGAAAATCATATGCTGCATGTCAGCATCGGATGCTGTTGGCCCACTCTTGACTGCTCTTCGTTCTTCTAGTGCACTCCCACTTAAGTTTATTTTTCCACATCTCCATCTGATTTCTCTCTCTCTCTCTCTCTCTCTCTCTCTCTCTCTCTCTCAAGTTTGTCTGCAACTCACGTTACCTTTGCATACCTTACACACCAGTGAAGATAATTGGACAAAGGAAAAATTAAATCGGAAGACCATTTTTTGTTGTTTTCCAGTGCCTTCGGCGTGGCGTCTGAACTTCGACACTGACTAGTTTTAATGTTTTATATCCATTAGTAAACTCTTGGAAAATAAGCCATGAGAGTAGCATGAAGAGAGAATGAAGGATATTCAGAATTTGGTATACTCTCCTAGTCTCCTGAATTTTCGAATCCGTATGTTTTCACTTCGAAAAGTGATATGGGTCTTGGCTTGCAATGGACCTGATCACTTCTAGTTTCCATAATTTAGGCGTAATTCCCTCTGATGGATCTGGGGACGGTATTTATTGGGAAAAGCAATGCTACTGACACTAAATAGTTTACAAATTATTACAAAAAGGAAGGGAAAATGACGGCTTATGACGTGTTTTGATAATTAATACATGCCAAAGACATTTTTAGCATTAACAAATATTTTAATTAGCATGTTTTTGGCTGATATTAATTATCAAAACACGTCATTGGCCGTCATTTTCCCCAAAAGGAAAGAGAAAAGCCCAGCCCTGCTTAGCCTGAATGGATGTGAGCCCATCGCATGGTGGATATCCATCAAATCTCTCAACAGGGTCACTTGATCTGCACACAACATGGAGCCTATAAACTCGCACTGTATGCCTCATCTAACAGATTTTCTTGAGTCTTATGGTTGAACAAGGCTTCTCTCTAGTTCGGTAAATTATTCTTCACATAAGTGTGTGGGTCCCACTTTCATAAGTATGTGGGCCCATACACATTTTTGTGAGAGGAATGAGCATTGTTGCTAGACTATAAAATAATTTCTCATTTAATTCTTGGAGATGACTTGGCCGAACTGTTACAGGGCCCACTAGATCCCATCTCGATGATTTGAACAACTCAATTTGTAGGTCTTTGTTTGTTGATCCTACCATAAACTAACAAGTTTATCAAATGTCAATTAGTCTCTGATCAAATCACAAATTTTCTTGAAATTGATTAACAGTTTCAACATTTCACTTCTTTCTCAAAATAAGTGTGGTTCGGTCAATTTACTATTGATGTCCAGAAAAACTCGTGAATGTATGCCTATCGGGATAGGTAAAATGAAAGGCCTGAACCATTAAAATGGAATAAATGATGAGCTCGGCGGACTGGATCATTCAATCTAGTCCTCTGAGGGAAGCCGGGTCCTGGATGGTTTTCATGAAATTAATTTATATCACTGTCCATATGTCGGAGTGGGTTGCGTAATGATTGGGTTACAAAATTTCTGCGTCGAACCCATAACGGGTCCATTTTTCCTGTACACAAGCAAGGTATGGAATGGTGGGTAAGGAATAAAAGGATCTCCTTATGGGTGGGAGAGACGTGAGAATAGTTTGTTTTCAAGGTGGCACAAAGAGGGTCTAGAGGCACCTCTTCTGGTAGAGTTCATACACCTTAGTGCTGAACTCTATAGAAATATGGGACAAATAAGAACGTTGGGACATCACGTGTCATTGGTCCAAGACCACCAGATAATTTTGGGTTACAGGGGTTTTGCGTGGTTCCAAAACGGCCAAGTCCGAAAAGGAGAGCTTTCAAGAGGAAGAGCGGTGCGTCATGAGAAAGTGGAAGTGGGGTCTAATTTAAATAGCTTGAATATGCTCTCTGTTTTTGTGATTGGGCAGAGAGGAGAAGTTAATTTAGTGTGCCAGCTCCATCTGAGGAATAAATTCCAAAAGAGGTGGAAAGAAAGAAAAGCAACGACCAGTGACTATCTCAATCACTGTACCCGTCATCTGGTTGGCAGTTATTGGTCAGCCCACGTCATCTTGACACGTGGAAATTATCGCCCCCCCCCCCCTCTCTCCTAGTTCAAACTTCATATACCCACTTCCCCCTTCTTCCACACGAAATTATTAGTTGACTTAATTAACCCCTTGTTATTTATTTATTTATTTATTGGAATTTTTTTATTTTTAAAATATATATTCTTAAACAGACTTGCCCACTTTCCTTTGTTTATAAATATTGTACATGTATATAACACAAAACAATTTGGGTTTCTTGGTTGAGGATCTCTCATTCTCACTAAACCTCTTTCTCTCTCTTTCTGTCTTGTCTCTCTCTCTCTCTCTCTAGAAATGAGCAATCTGAGCACGGTGGAGGCAAAGTTGCCTCCAGGGTTTAGGTTTCATCCACGAGATGAAGAGCTGATATGTGATTACTTGATGAAGAAGGTGGCATGCTGTGAGTGCCCTCTCTTGATTGAAGTTGACCTCAACAAGAGTGAACCTTGGGATATTCCTCGTGAGTTTTGCTCCTTCCAACACCCTCTAACTATGTACAATGATGAATATATACATAGATAGATAGATAGACACACATTTATATGCAAATATTGATCGATATCAAACACACCACCTCCACGGTTCCACCACCATGCCATCATCATGTCTATGGATTACTTTCTCTCTTCTAGCTAGAATCATTTGTGTTGTTGTCTCCTTAATATATACAGTAATTGAGAATGCAAGATTCTATGACCATCTGTATAGCTGTTTCAAGTACTAAGCATGAGAGTTTCAAGTACTAAGCATGAGAGAGAGAGAGAGAGAGAGAGAGAGAGAGAGAGAGAGAGAGAGAGAGAGAGAGAGAGAGAGAGAGAGATGTTAGAAGTTTCCTACTCACAAAATTTGATGGTGATATTTTTCTCTTGATGCTCTGGATTAGGTGATACCTTGATAGCAACTGAATTGTGTACGAATGAAATCACTAATAATCTTCATATACCTGGGAGATTTTGGTCTATGATTAGTACATGGCTCATGAAAATTGTATTCTTATCATCATATCTCTCTTGTAACAAATTAGTTGTACGTCCCTGATTGACGAGCATAGGGACAGTTTTTGTTTAGGATAGGGACAGTTGCCAAGAGACCTTTGACGCAACGGCATCAGACATGCACTTAGGTGCCAAGAGAAAGGAGGTTAGGAGTTCGACTCTTCTTCCAAGGTTCTAATCTAATTATTCTAACAAAAATTGACTTTCGCCAACAAAACAAAATAGTGTAAGGACAGCTACGTTTCAACATATCGAAATTTGTATGAATAGTTTATCTTGCATTATGTAATTAGACATTGGCACACATTTATTTATCTCATATTTCGTTTCTTTGGAAATCTGTTAATAACTTGTTCGTTCCTTTATTTAACCCAGTTAACTGCCTTGGATAACTTGAAAACCATTATAAATCATATGGGTTTTTTCAATTTGTAATTCTCAGTCTGTTGAAGTCTTTGCATTGTTCCATATTTTGATTTTTCTTAGTGGATAGAACTTAGTGGCATATATTTCTCATTCAGGCGTCCAAATTTCTCATTCACACCTTTTCTAATAAATTGACACTCTCGGTGTTGTCCTCCATAAAGATGGTGAAAGCAATTGTGAATACGCTACGCACTCAAAAATCATACTCTCTTAAGCCTTCCAACTAATGTCAACTGTACACGTGCACACTTTAGTTCATTCCGAATTAAAAATTTGACTTTTTCTTCTAATTTCACCCAATCACATGGCTCAAGGTTTGTCAACCTCTCATATTTCTCCCTTTTTTCGTTTGAGTAATTCATTTTTCAATCTTGTTTTCAAAAACTAACAGTGTGTGGAAATTTCAGCTGCAATTTTCAACATCATATATCATCACATAACAGGGATATAAACCTATCAATTTGTCACCTAGCCAATTACAGCTAATCCCTTCAATAATTTTGCATTACAGCACAAAAATTGACATGCACTTCTCCCTTGCATCACAATTGGAAATTTGGTAAGTGGTCATGGACAGAATTGCTTCATCACCACTAATCCACAACGTTCTTGGCTAAGTGTTAGTTATCGACAGGTCCTTTAGAACCTTGCAACGTGTCCGGTTTGATACTGACATCACCTGATTCTTTTCCTTTTCTCTTAATTATTTTCTGAATCTCATGTTTATCTTCAGTGAATTTCCAAAAAGAAAAACAATATTGACAGCATAAGAATCAAATCCAATACCATGCATCTGCTTCATTCAAAGGAAGAATTATGTTAAGCATTTTCCATATGCTCTTGTTTATATGATGCCACCTTCATGTTCTTAATTGGATATAAGATTCAGACATCAACTCTGATACATCTCTCTTTTTTTTTTCCTTCATAGAAACAGCTTGTGTTGGAGGGAAAGAATGGTACTTTTACAGCCAGCGTGACCGGAAATATGCAACTGGATTGCGAACAAACAGGGCCACAGTATCTGGGTACTGGAAGGCCACGGGGAAGGACAGACCCGTCCTACGCAGGGGCACCCTAGTTGGTATGAGGAAAACCCTTGTGTTCTACCAAGGGAGGGCACCCAAAGGAAGGAAATCCGAATGGGTCATGCACGAATTCAGGCTTGAAGGTCCCCTAGGCCCTCCTAAAACTTTTTCTGTCAAGGTTTTCTTCTCCCCACTCTTTTCTCTTCTTTGCTATTCATTTTTTCCTCTTTCATTATGTAAATTGCTAGTATCTCTTTAAGCATGGATTTTATTTCCGAATTGCCTATAAATCTATAATAACTAGAGCTGCACACAGTTTTCAGTTGAAAACGCCTGAGTTGATAGAATTGTTTCTTTGTGCAAGTATTATTTGTCAATTGGTTTTAGGCCATACTGTTGCAAAGTTAGTGACTTTATTTGGTTTGTCCTTTCCCATGTGGTCCTGAGTTTGCCTATACTATAGATGGGCCTAATTTGATTGGCAGAGAAAAATAACACCATTGTAACCAATCGAAATTCTTCGTCTAATTTTGTCGTGTTGATCACGACAAACAGGGTGTATTGAAAATCATGATGGGAGATGACATATGAGAAAAGAGAAGTAATATAATGCTCAAGGACTTGGTTAGTTTATTTCTTTTTTGGTAAAAGTCTATAACGACAAGTACTACTAAATAAAAAAACTACTACTGAAGCTTCCAAAAAAATATCTCGTGGCACAATCTGATTCGCGCACACGAGTAACTTCTTGTGAAAAACCAAACCTACTCCCTTTGAATTTGATGTGGTACTGGTACATGATATGACAGTATGTGCGTGTGCGGAGCTGGAAATTCGAGTACTGTTCGTGGAAACAAATTAAATCTAACCTGTTGTAATTTGATACACATACAACTTTTGTGACCAGTACCCTTTTGTCTTTTTTTAATTTGTTTCTTTCTTTCTTTCTTTGATCATTGTTGTGATTTTTCTTAGTTACGTTTGTGTATGAACCACAGGAAGATTGGGTATTGTGTAGAGTGTTTTACAAGCACAGAGAATTAGTTCCAGCAGCCAAACAAAGCATGGGAAGCAGCAGCAGCAGCTATGATCATGACACAATTAGCTCTTCATCTCTCCCACCACTAATGGATTCCTACATCACCTTTGACCAAACTCACACCAATATTCCAAATCATGATCAGTATGAGCAAGTGCCCTGCTTCTCCATTTTCACTCCAACCCACCAAATCAACCACCCAACTTTATCTCACATCACCCACATGGATCCAAATATTTCCACCAAAATTACCACACCCACCACCTTTGGAGCCATACCACCTGGTCTTATGGGCTCATACTTAGACCCCCCCTTTTCCTGTGACAAGAAAGTCGTAAAAGCTTTCCTAAATCACCTCACCCAAATGGACAGCAGCCCTAACATGAAGGGCTCACCAAGCTTTGGGGAAGGAAGTTCAGAGAGCTTCTTGTCTGATGTGGGTATGCCTCATATGTGGAACCATTGTTGATTTTTGAGGTTTGGATCGAGTTTGTGTAATATTTTTTTCCCCCACCATCGATCAAGTTGTAGAAATTATTTTGTGAGTTACATTTGTGGCTTTTCTCTGAAAGAAGAATGTTGTTATGTACATATTTTCCCCTACGTTGGAAAGCTTATTAGAACGTGTGTAATTTACTTGATTTGGAGGACAGTTTTTTCACATATATATGTACGTGAAGAAAAACTCTTAAGGCATAGAGCATTCTATATATAGTTGGTATTATAAGTTGTTCAACAGTTATTTAATTCCTCCATTGGCGGCTGTATTCATATACGGTAAAATGAAAGCAAATTCTCAGCTTTTGAATGTAATTATATACGGAGTACTAGCTTGTTGTGCAACAAATTTGACAAAATATGACGCACATATATATTATCTTACGCGATGCAGTCATGCATCATTTAACTGCAAGAGGAGATGATGATTGATTTCACAGGGAAATTAAGTGTCAAAATTTTCAAGAATTCTTCGAATTACAAACATGTATAATTTTAAACATTATGTTTAGAAAAACTATATCTTCTTCTTTTGAGACTTGGGGGTGACGGATGCCCATGTGAAAGTATTGATCAACCGCATTAATTATCCAATGGAATACTCATTCTATGGATTGTGTTTGTTCTCACTATTAACTTAGTCAATCAAACTCCGCATAGAGCGCGCGGATGAAAAGAAAATAAAAAATAAAAAATAAACTCTGGGTAGAGATAATGGCGGTATGAAATTCAACCTTTGACCTTGCCATTCTTCATTTTCCAATCACCTGAATCTTGCATTGTTTTCTATTTTGGAAGGATTTTAAAAACAAAAACAGGACAATAAAATTGTAGAGAGAAGCTTTGGGTCTTGTGGACTTTTAAACTTCAAGGTCTATCATATAGGCCATAAAACTTATGCTAATTACGTACCAGGGCGTTCACACTCAACGTACAGCGTCATGTTTAAATATTTAATCCTTTTTTTTTAAATTTTTGCTCATCAAATTTTTAATCCAGTTGCAATTATTAAGGTGCTATTGTTTAATCTTATGCAAGTTGCACACTAAATTGCAATTAAAGAAGACTTTGACATACGACGGGTTATAACAGTGACAGTGCATTATTGTAATGGCAGTGGGCCAATGTGACAATTCTGGATAAACTCATGCCAAATCTGAGAATCAAACATCAAAACGTCATTTTGTTATGTAAAGTTTTTGTTTCTTATTTCTACTGTATTTTTGTTTAGAAAACCTCAAAATTGTAATCTTTTCCGATGAATCGTTTTATTTTCCAACACAATAGAAACACTCTTCATAATTGTCATAAGTTGTGTCACCAATAAAAAAAGTTGGTTCTTTTACTTTGAAAATAAGTTTTCAAAATAAGTTTTCGGCTCCCTCCCCTATTTGCGGTGACTTTTTCTATAACTGACGACTCTCTTCACATTACTTATTTTGAAGATAAGCTCGCGATAATTGTATTATGTGTTCGTACTAGCTTTTTAAATAAAAACAAACATGTTCCTTGTTCTAATTTTTATTCAAAAAGATACTAACTGATAGCATTGCCGAACAAAACACTTAAGATTACACCAAAAATGGATTTTTGGAGAAAGAAACCGATTTATGGTAATTGAAAACATTTGAAAAGCAAAAAATACTGTTGTTTGGTAAATGATGAGAAGTCATTTGGAGCATCTTTTTCGTGGTTGGAATTCCACCTATTTCTTCCATTAATTTTATAGAGTAAATCAAAAGAGAGGAATTGCGTAATGATAGGGTAATGCCAAACAGAACGCAACAGGGGATGATTAGTCTGCCATTTTGACAAGTTCTGACTATCACTTTCAAGTTTCATCTTTTTTCTTTTCTTTTTTCTTTTTTTAAAGTGGGAAGATTGTATCGATAAACGACAAGCAACACTTTCAAAACGGAGATCATTACAAAGAACTTGAACAAAGCTAAACTAATCGTATAAAAAAAACAAAACGAGTAAATCACAAGGCAATTAATCGATATCTTTCATCCTAATGCAGACATGACCTGACGCAACAGCAACACTTTTAAACTGCCTAACATTTAATTAGAAATCTCAAACGAAAAAAAATGCAAAGTTAAGAACAAAAGACATCAAATACTCAGACGATGAACCGCAGAAGTTGTAATTAAAGAAATAAGACACTAAATCTCCACGTGAGATCACCGCAGAGATTTGCTGATTTAATTTCACTAATAATGCCGTGATAGGCTTTCTTTTCTTTTTCTAGATTAGGGAGTGTCACATATATGTTTTTTTATCTTTTTATCGTACAGGTTGTGGGTCCATGCGATGCACGAGGAGTTATTTTATAATTTTCGTTGATACAAAATTGAATTCAGGTGATTCTAAGAGAAACCTCAATATCATATTTCAAGTGGTAAAATAAAAAATAACTTGTCGTACATATTTTATAATGTTTGGTGGTATACTTTATTTATTAAATTATCATAATTTGAAATTTTTAATCAAACTACCCCTTGTTAATTTTCAGTTAAGTTTGATGATTATCTTTCGATGATTGACTTTTATACTTAAAACCTTAGTCTTAGTTTTGTTTGTCCGGTCATCGATTTCTAGATGGATTTTCCATATAATATATTCTTTGTTGGCTTTTTTTCCGCTAGAGAAAAAAAAATACAAAAAGAGAGAGAGAGAAAAAAAAAACATTATTATACTATATGGCGATTGATCTGACTTGGAATGAATAAGACAAAAAAACCAATATCAAAAATCAATTCTAGTCTGGGAAAAAAAAAAAGTAAAATCAAACATGTTCTCTATGAGCAAAATTATTGAATTTTACATGGTTCATCAAATACGAGAACGCATATTTGTGTTCACTCATTTATGTGCTTCCAATTGGAAGGGAAAAAAAGAAAGATAAACACTTCGAGTACAAAATTCCAATAATATCGTATAAATGACTCCAATTAATAATCGCTTATCTGTGCATTGCACCTCATAGGTATGAGGTCCATTGCTCAAGGATGAGAAATATAGTCAAGCAAGAATATTTCTCGAAACATTGTTGTGTTGGATAACGTGAAACAACATTGTTGCTTCACTTATGCTACAAGAAAACTCGGATCATTTGCGTATGTGTTATTCAGATTTCTTTTGTTACAATCCAGAGCTGACATGCAGAAAACGATACAGTGATGTCGTGTGGTTTTTTGTGTGACAACATGATCGTTTATAATAATGCGTCCCTGAATTGCCAAAGCTTTTGGAGAAACTGATCTAATAGTTTTTTAATCTTCAAAACTAAATTAACCAAAATGTAGTTATGATGATGTAATCAATTATCTCATAATTAAGAGATTATGTAGCCAAAGAAAGTCTTAATTATTGTTTTGCCTTATCCCACACGAGTGGTAGCGACTGAAAGCTTTGCTAACCAAACAACAGTGACATAATTACTATAATAATACTAATCTTGATCATTTATCTAATAAAACCAGCATATGGTACAAATGATAACCATAAAAGAAAGAAATTAGGTTAGTCTTGGAGCCAAAAAGTCTAGCTAGCTAGCTACAATCTCAGCTAGCTACTTTTCCAATTTTATATAATCTCATGTGTAGAGTATCGATTCCCCGAAAGCAACATATCACCCAACTCCGATGGTATCAAATTGGCAGATTAATTTTCCCCACGAAAGGTTGAAGTTTTCAAGGGAATACTAGTGTGAACTCACTATCTTATCATTCTGTTTAACATAAATAAATATATCGACCAGTAATTCACGGAAAAAAGTCAGCAAAATCTCAAAATATTTTGATGTGAATTTTTCTCCTGGGTCTACTGTATAATTGTCTTTCGACCAATGAATCCAATTTAGCCAACACACCATCTACGTTGCATTTGAACTTGTCGTCGAGTTGTTAATCTAAGGTATGTCATGGAATCAAACTACATACTCCACTATTTTCGCGGGCCTTGTCCGTTTCTCTTAGTTTCATTTTACTATTAGATAAGTAAAAATAATGAAATGTTGGGATATGAATAAGTCTTGAAGCTGTGATAATTACATTTTAGAAGGTCAATATGTTTTTAGAGCAAACAAGCTTGTATTATCAGATAGACACGCAGGGGTTGTCTGCTCCACTTATGGTCCCAAAGTCGAGGTTTGAAAAACCCAATTTCACTTTGTGGGTGGTGGCTTCGATCTCTTCACAGCAGATAATTTTATTGGCTTTTAGTAAATTAGACGCCAAACATCTTTGGCCTCGTGTCCTGATACTATCTTTTTGGTAAATTGATTGCTTTTGAGAAAACAAACCCAAACCAAACAACCTAAGCCATGACAACCATAGCCAGTCAGAGACAATCCTGGGCTGCATCAATAAACAAAACAAACCAAAAGTACCTGAACAGAACTGAGCTAGAGACAAAGCCAACTCAAGGATCAAAGATCCTGAAAGAGGCCCACCAATCTAGCTATCAACCCATTTCAATCAGTCTTCTTAACATTTCTCCAAGAGCTTATGTAAGCTCTAATATCTTCTTCAGTCAGTCCAATCATGGTTCTTCCATTCAAGGTTTTATGCTGCAATGCCCTGAACTTCCTCTCCCTCCACTCGTGTACTATATTAAAGTGCCTAAGATGATTTAGCGACAGTTTGCATGATAAAAAGCCTATAATTAGGAGATGTTTGCTTTAGCCAAATTGATTAAGAAAGAAGAAACTTTTGAGGAAAAGTTCCTAGTGTTGAGATATGTTTGATTTTGTATAAAGGTATAAATGACTAGTGTTCCAGAAGGGTGAACGGTTCGAGCCAACATGACAATGTATACTCGTTTAGTTGGTGGGCGCATATTTTTTGTTTTGGTTACAACTAACGCACCCTGTTGCCCTTCTAGAACCCCATTATGTTCGATGGCAAAGACCTTTTCTCGATGTTACCATCGTGTTCCTCTCTATTTGACTAAGAGTCGAGATTGAATAACCACCTGTTTAGACCATGGACATCCCACTTAGCCATTGTTTCACCTTCAACCCCTCCTCTGCATTTTCTGACAACAAGATACCTTATTAACGAACGTGTCATAGGATCTGGCTGGTCTGGTTGACCAAAGAACTTCAACTTCTCAGAAAGAACAAAGGTTGTTGATATGTTGTGTATTTCCAATTTAATTTTGAGTAGATACGCAGGAGTACATCTTATTATAACATGATTATTTGCTCTTCCTCTAATTTAAAGTTTATCATCGATTTATTTCCAAGTCATCCCCCGAATTTCTGTCATTGGTTTGTTCACCAATTGTCCGAACGTAATTGTATGAGCAATTAACTAACAAATGCACTGTTTTTTTAGCACAATTCTTGGAATATATGTCTACCCTTATGACGTATGAGCATAACGGTACATAAACATCAGAGGTTTGTTCTTCCATTTGTGATTCTCGCATTTCGTCGGTTATCAAAAAGTGTACTATTCTCGAAATGAAATGTGAACAATATGGACTCAAATTATTTTCATCATATCAAGAAGCAGAGAAGAGGGGATAGTGAAAATAAACAAGTAGAAGTGAGCTAGAGTCGTTCTTATGACAATTTTAATCGGATGATGCCCTGAAATGCTGCAGAGTTTACATTGTTTCTTAAATGGATTGGAGTCTTGCAAGAAAAAATTCATTGGAGTCGCTATATGGAGTATATGACAAGTGAAATGAGGTCTTTCTTTGAGGATTGCTTTCTGATTTAGGCATTAGAAGTTTGACAACTACTAGTACTAGAATATGCACGCTAACTTTTATGAGTTATATGCACGCTGAACATTTTGCCCCTTACTCCCACCAAAGCTTTGGAAATGCCAATAACCACCTTGTCCATTCACCCCCCAACCCCTCCCTCCCCTGGTCGATCAATTATTCAATCCTTTGATCTCGATCACGTGCATTATAGAAGGCTCTCAAGATACATTGGTTTTCTCTGCTGAGCTGAAACAGACGTAGACCTCCTACGTGACGACTTTGAGTTATTTGTCCTTTCCCCCAAGCGAATTTACTTCAAGTGCCTGCCCCAAATCCTTTTTCATTTTGTTTCAATTTCCTCCCCGGTACTTAGAGCGTAGTGCCTAAGGGCGCTATTGTTGAGTTTTCTAATATGTGCATCACATTTTGAGTAGGACTCAACATATGAGTGATATGTCCAAATCATCCACTGGTAGCAACTACGAACAGGTGTGTTCCCTTCAATGCACTCAAAATGTTCCATAATGCTTGGCCATCGATTTGGACAGGAGGAACCTAAAGAATTTTGAACAATAGCCCAAATTCGAATAACTTCGTAGGTTTATCAACCCTAATTTTCATCATTGCAAATTCACTCCTCCGGAGCAATGGTAGAAAACACACATCTGTGCACAGATAAATCCAAAAAAGGTCTGATGCACGTTGTTTCCACACAGTAAACATGAAACTCATGTGCATTGGATGATTTCAAACACATCTGTGTCTAAATCTTTTCACGAACATCTATGTCCCTAGCATTTTTGTCATGTACTGTAATTGCTTGCCCATGAAGAGGTATGTTTTTTCAGCCTTCTCCCCCGGCCCGTCAGAAAGGCCCAACTAAGACCTGCTGACATTAGCCCAATCACAGCCGACTACTTGAAGCCCAAGATCGGACCCATGTTCTCAAGACCTTTCCTTATTTTCCAGCCATACAGCCCAGACCCGAACTTAGTGGGCCTTCAACTCGGCCATCCAACCCGGCCCACGAAGTTTTCCATCCGAATCGTCGTGCTCCTTACGCTTGCTGGTGGTGGTTTGTATCTACTGACTACTGTACTTTCACCTCTCCACTTCCGTCGCACCTCTCTCTCTCTCTCTCTCTCTCTAGAAATAGGAATTTGAAACATAGACAATACAGTATGGATATGGTGTCCTCTGTGAAACCAAAACTCGTTGCGTCCAAATTGTTCCCACCTCTTTTCTCGCCTTACTCCCCACTACAGTGTCGAGCAACCTCTGTTAGTACCCGTTTGAAATCAAATTCGGCGCTTAAACGAATTTGGGCTCGGTCCGAGCCCGACGGCAAAGTCAATGGCGTTCTCTCTGGTGATTTCGACCCCCGTTTCATTGACCGGGTACTTCACCAGATATATAGATATATAGTTGGAAAAAAAGTTAATCTTTGGGTTTCAACTTGCCAATATCTCCAGGTTTCTATCCGATTGTCAAGGAAAAACTGAGTAGAAGTGTGTCTTTGTTGTTCATTTGGGTAGATGTTTAGTGTTTGAGTGGGAAAGCAAGTGTCTTTTGCTTGATGCATTGCTAATTTGTCTTGCTCTCTTTCTTTCCGTTTGTTCACTGGTTTATTGCAGCTGTAATAATAGAAAGGCATTACTAACGAGTATATTTACTATTTTAAGGTCCTCATTTCTTGGCCTGTTTGGAACTTGTGGAATGAGAGAAGAGAAGAGAAAATAAGTAATGAAGGAAAGTGCGAGGAAATATGGAGAGAATTTTACTGTTCAGAAATAGAATAGTTTGTAAATTTATCCTCTTTTTCTTTAAAACTGAACGAGGCTAGAGAAATTTCCAATTTTCCTTCTCTTCCCCTCTTTTATTCAATTCCCAAACAAACCCAAGTCTGGCATATAAAGCTCATATGTGCATCATTTTGCACGAGGACGTTAGCTGACCCTCGCATAGAACTACTAATGGAAGCAATAGAGAGTTTGCTTATGTCACTAGTGATAAGTTGTGGTATTTATGTCGTAAACTGAGGTTCATTAGCTATTTGTTTATAACTTTAGGGTATTCATTCCTGAAAATAACAACACGTATTTGCAGAACTGGGTTAATGATTCTCGAAGTAGAAATCTAGGATAAATATGATTGAGGTAAATTCTTTTATCATTTTACGGGTCAAGATGGCTTTCCTATCTATGCATACCAAACCAACAAAAAATGGGCCTTCACTTCGCTATGTTCTTGAATTTCCTTCACAAATTGGCGAGGCTCATGCAAAGCTTTTTGTTTAACTCTTTTTTGTGAGGGTTGAGGGCGAGAAAGGAAAAAACTTAAAATATGATAGGTCAGTTGTCCTTGAAGGTTTTTCTGGTTTCATCATTCCAATCCACGTTGCTTATAGTTAAGAGTATTTTCCTTTCT
Organism: Rhododendron vialii; assembly: GCF_030253575.1. Classification (NCBI taxonomy): domain Eukaryota; kingdom Viridiplantae; phylum Streptophyta; class Magnoliopsida; order Ericales; family Ericaceae; genus Rhododendron; species Rhododendron vialii. Next base: position 43,073,306 of record NC_080562.1, on the reverse strand, counting down.
AGTTTATTTATCTGGGAGTCAAGGAAGTGCGACCCAACCCTTGATCAATTCCTTGACATGTTAGATATTTTGGTGTTTAGAGCTGTGTATAGGTAGGTCCTTTTATTGACTGGTCTTTTTGGTGTAGTCGGATTTTTGGCATTTTTGTTTCTCGTTTTCTGTACATTGCTGGCATCCCCTTGATTGATGCCTTTTCAATAAATTGATCACTTATCAGAAAAAGATAATTCCAATCCACATTGAGGATAGGAAGTAAATGTATTAGATTCAATAAGATTCTTATGTCCGGATCTTTAACACCTGCGTAACACTTGTACTTTTTCTTGAGAAAACTGTTTCTCTAACCATCTTGTATGATCTGGTATTCTGGTCTGTTCGTACTTCAGTATGTTTTTTTATATTATTCTTTCGCCACTTCTCCTGTTTCTGATCATTAGTTTCGATTTTGCGATTTGGTAATACGAGCTTCAGCCTTTGATATCTATACAGTAATTCTATATGATACCTTAGTTGTAGTACTCTGTTTTCTTCATGGTCCATGTGCCTTGTTCTTGCTACAAATAGGTATTACCTTGGGTGCTCCATGAACCTCAAATCATCTGTTGGATGGTCAATGAGATACAGATTTGTATAACCAAACCAACTGCTAACATTTGACTCAAAAACTGGGCTGCTTATAGTTATGTCTGGACATCTTTAGGCCCTTTACTCCTTTTTCATGATGTATTTATTTGATCTGGGCATTATAAGGCCTTTAGGAGTTCAGGCTTACGCCCTCGGGTGTTGTAGGGCTTGGCCCTCCTCAGGTGTTTTGTCCAACCTTTGGTTGGATTCCCCTCCCCTCTCCCCCCACTTGATGTACCCTATCAAGTTTCTTAATAATATTTTGCTGTTTCAAAAAAAAAAAAAAAACATTTGACTCAAAAACTGACAAAACCTTTTTTATTCCAGCAAAAAGCATTGGAAGCAGCAATGAATGACATAAATAACGCATTCGGAAAAGGAAGTGTTACAAGATTGGGCAGTGCTGGTGGAGCTCTGGTGTATGTGCTTTTCTTTCATGTCAACTGTGTGTGTTTATGTTTTTTTTTTCCCCCCTTTTTGGTAATTCGGAATATGAGTGCTTGTGTTAATGTGTGCAATGTATATCCTTGTTGCCTTTGCCTTTTCTCCTTCCTTAGAATTATCCATTACCCCACGTGAGTGTTAAGATGGAAGAAGTTAAAAACAATGCAAGTAATTGGTACACAGATTGGTCCTGTCATTGATATAGGTTCTAACTTCTAACAAGCATATGTGGTGCAATGCAACTTTTGTCTTCCTTGTAGGTTTATGAGATTTTGTATATTGCAGAGAAACTTTTCCAAGTGGCTGTTTGACATTAGACTTTGCCCTAGGTGGTGGTCTTCCAAAAGGGAGAATTGTAGAGGTATTATCCTTTCGCCTGCATAATATTTCTTTTGGAGAACATGCCTTGAAATGTTTTGTATCGATTACCTTTGATGATTGCTCATATTTTCCAGTGTGAAATAATCAGCTCTGTAAATGATTATTAGTTATTGATCCATAAAGTATACTACATAGTTTTGTCAGTGTAACTGATGTGCTAATAGTGAAACATGGAGGACGCACGAACACTTCTATGAAGTTTCCATATCCGTTTTCAGACTCAATTGGCAGTGTTCTAAAACTCGCTACTTGGTACTCGCTCGGCCAGGCACCTTGGAGCGAGTACTCAGCATTAGTCGGCGAGTACTCGGCGAGTAATGCCCACCGAGTAGGGGATTAGTCCCCTCGGCCAGGCACCTTGGAGCGAGTACTCACCGAGTACTCGGCGAGGAATACCGAGTTTTAGAACACTGTCAATTGGACACCTATACTTGTTAGATATGCCATCACCTGTTATTTTAATAAATATCTTAGAACCGTACAAACTTGAGAGACTTTGGGGACATACTTGCTCATTGCCTAGACACGTAAATCACATCACTTTGAAGAAAAATAACTTCGGAGACAATGATCTGAATCAAAACATATGAATATATGCTGTTAATTTCTTTCGTTTTATATTGTTAGGAATTATATAATGCAGCCCTTTTAAATTTTTTGTGAATAGAGTTTTATTTAAGTTAGAATGTTAGATGTTACTTATTTGGACTTCTTATTTACATTCTCCGTTTGTAAAATGTTGAGAACAAAGATACAGTAAAATATAACCGTATTTGTAATGTAATTTGAAGAAGTTATAAAGATCTCTAAGATCTTGTGCAGCATAAATCAACTCTGTTGGACATTTTCCCTTATTTATATTCTCATATATGGTCCTAATATCATCTGGTCAACATTTTGTGCTCTGATTACTATTACTGAATACTGAACTGCTTAGCTGTGCATATTATCTGAAAAGGTGTGTGGCTTTGCTTTTCAGATATATGGGCCCGAAAGTAGTGGAAAGACCACCCTAGCACTCCATGCAATCGCAGAAGTGCAGGTGCTGTACCTCTATAGGTTTATTTACATTTTTTATCCATGTCTATAACAACACACATCTTACGAGGCCCCTTATCTGCTTTGAGACCAAGATTCTGCTTTGATTATGTAGAGCGCTGGAGGCTATGCCATGCTTGTTGATGCAGAGCATGCTTTTGACCCTGCATATTCTAAGGCGTTGGGAGTAGATGTTGAAAATTTGATTGTCTGCCAACCTGATAATGGGGAGATGGCACTGGAGAGTAATAGCTCTTTCCCTTGTCTACTTCATTCTGTTTGAGTAATGATTTGGTGACTAAAGTAACATCCCCTCCATCCCTTAGTCCATTTGGGATTTCCAACTTTTAAGGGGACATGCATTGGTTCATGTCTTCTTAGGAAGTTGGATTTGACTTCCAACATTGCCCCTTAATCCCAGTAATCATTTACAAGGGACAGTTTTGGAAATCTAGAAGCATGTGACTTTTCAGATAGAGACTAATACTTTGGAATATCCCCAAATGGAATAGAAGGCTAACAATAAGGGATGGAAGGTGTATGAATATGATATCATAATCCTCTTGCTTATCAAAACAAATAGCAAATATACATAAATTTCTTGCAAGATTTAGATTTAGGTGGGTTAATAAAACTGTTTGTTCCTTCAGTCGCAGATCGTATGTGCAGATCTGGTGCTATTGATCTCATCTGTGTTGATTCTGTCTCAGCTCTTACTCCGCGGGCTGAGATTGAAGTTAGTTCCATTCTTTGACATTCATGGATGGTTTCAGTCATTTTCAGTGTTGGAGATAGACGAGAGTAACAATGCCTGACACAACCCTGTTTATGTTGTACATAGGGGGAAATTGGAATGCCGCAGATGGGTTTGCAAGCACGTCTTATGAGCCAGGCTCTGCGTAAAATGTCTGGAAATGCCTCCAAAGCTGGATGTACTCTTATTTTTCTGAATCAAATAAGGCACAAGGTACTTTTGATTAATTTGGGATAGAGTGCTCTTGGTGGACTGTACTAGGGGCAATTGCATGTAGATGGTAATAATGTATACTAACCCTGGGATGCTGTAACCTAGTTGGCTTGGGTAAATTTTCTATTTTCTATGTTTATTATGCGTAATTTTGTCTGGTGTTCACTATGCATAAATGACTTCTCATCCAGAGACCAATTGTCTTGCTCCTTTGTGCTTAGATTGGTGTATTTTATGGAAATCCTGAAGTCACCAGTGGAGGAATTGCTTTGAAGTTCTTTGCATCGGTTCGTCTTGAAATACGCGCTACAGGGAAGATAAAGTTCGTAAGCACAAAACCAGCTCAATTGGATACTAAGTTATATTTGGACTTCAACATATAAATCCTGTGGACACTGCTCATTATTTAGGAAAGGAGATGAAGACATTGGGCTTAAAGTACGTGTGAGAGTTCAAAAGAGTAAGGTAAGTGAAACTAAACATAGTGTGGGCCGAAATTTAATCTATCCCTCATAAAACGAACTGATTGTGGATGGTTTCATCTCACATAAATAGAATTGTTTCTTTCGATTTTATTATATCTTATCATGATCTCATTTGCCTCTTGAACTTACTTCCTTCAAAAACACATGACACGTTAAGTAGCAAGTGCAAATTTGATGTAACTGCCTTGAATGGCTAGGAGCCCAATGATTCTTCAAAACAGTGGAAAGCTGGAAGATATTCAACAATACAAATTTAGATGAAAGAATACAGAGAAGAAAACATCAGCATCACAATAGTAATTCCATCAGATACCAGGATACCACTTATTAGGCATCCCCTAGTTGTAATATGATAGTTTCATTTTGTTTTGCAATATTTAAATTATTGTAGATAATAACTAACAATGCTTCTGGATATCGTCATTATCAGTAGAAATTGGAGATATAGTGTTATCATCATTTTATACCAATTAGTGAACAACTTTCAGATTGTTGAAAATAGCCTATTAACTCTTCATCCAGGTTCAGGAATTACAGCTGCTGGATTTTGGCCTAGTGGTTGACCGCTGAAGGCGTCATGATATTTTTAAATTTTGTGACTAATAATAGACATTGAGATAGCTTATTCTTATATTTTCTGGTATAGTTAAAGCCAAAGGTTTGATGTTCTAGATTTATGCACTCACGATCACCTTTTTTTGCTATACCTTAGGGCTTGGACACCGCATATGTAGTAGTAATTTTATTCACCATATTTGCATGTTTCATTTAACTTTTGATGATTCTCCAATATTAGTTGTTGTCAGTAAAAACATGTAGTTGCAATCTCTCTATGGGTCCTCTGTTCCTTGCTCAAGACAAGTGGTGTCAATGTTCAGGTGTCAAGGCCGTACAAGCAAGCCGAAATGGAAATTGTGTTTGGCGAGGGAGTTAGCAAACTGGTTTGAATTGCACTACGTACTCTCTTCTTTATTTACAATGGTCTAATCCGTACATTTCGCGTTCTTATATTTGATTTGATATGCAGGGTTGCATTTTGGATTGTGCTGAAATGATGGATGTAGTATTAAAGAAGGGTTCCTGGTACAGCTATGGAGATCATAGGTTTGTCTTCTGGACTTTCCATTTGCATGGCTAAGTATGTGTTTTCTGTTGCTAGGTTTTCGTAATTTGCATATGGATGTCTAATTTGGATTTTAATACAGTACTACCCATTACCCAATTAATTAGCTTCTGTGGGATTTCAAATTTCAGACTTGCAACTGCAATAGGAGGGTTTATTTGGTTATATTCTTAGTCGTTTCTTCGTCCTGAATTGTTTTCTTAGGGGGGGCCATTTGTTTGATGGCTATAAACCTATGCAATTGACATGTCGTACGTTACAAGTTGGTATAGATCATTTGATGCACAACACTAGAGACTAGTTTCGTGCATAGGTTCTGCAACTAACCTTTTTTTTTGGTCAGTTAATTTTCATTGAGAAATAACCAACCAAACAAGGCCAAGGGCATACCCTTGCAATCCAAAACAAGGCTAGTTACTACCTAGCTGAAACCATTACAAACATAGAAAGAAAACACCAACTAAGTCGTCTAACTATGCAAAAACAGTGGGTAGAATTTGCCATGTGAGGCAAAGCAACCGATTCTCATCCGACTCTTTCACTCCTTTCCAAGAGATCAAGCATGCTCTCAAGTCTGTCTTGATCTTGGCAATAAGGTCCTTCAGATTGATCCTCTGCTTTCTGAAGACCCCGCAATTTCTCTCACACCAGATGCCATAAACCACAGCAGCCGAGAGCTTCAAAACTGAATGCTTGAAACTGGAACCACCACAATGCTGAGTCATCCAATTTACTTCACCAAGAAGGTCAAGGCCAGCTTTATAAATCCCATTCTCATGCAAAAAATAAGTCCAGATTCTCTCTGAGTATCCACAATGAAAGAAGAGATGGTCATGTGTTTCTTGCTCAATACCACATAGCACACATCCATCGTCAGTGGTAACACGCATGAAGCCTATCTTTGGTAGCCAAACGACCCAGCAAAGCAAGCCACTCAATTATGGCCCATCTGGGCACATAATGAGAGCACCAAATGATGACCCTATGCCAGGGAACAATAGGAGCTTTGACCCTGAGGACCTAAAGAGTGCCAATTGTCCCACCAAAAGAATGTGTTTTGGCCATTACCCACAACACATTTAATCCATGGATGGACTAAGCTTCTGAGGTTGAGAATTTTCCTGAGTCCAGGAAGCATTTTGGGGAACCTTCATAGTCCAAAAACAAGCAGACTTGATTAGATAAGTGTGAACCCACTTAACCCGTAGGGTGTCAGCTTTTTGACATATAGCCTAATGTGTTTCACCATGGCTGCCCCATTCCATTCTTCAAGCAGTCTAAACCCAAGGCCTCTTTCATTCCTAGGTTTACAAACTGATTGCCATCTAACTTTTGCACCTGAGGTTCTCATGTCTGAACCTCTCCAAAAGAAAGCTTTAAGAGAACTCTCAACTTTTGCCAAAATTTTAAAAGGGAGGATGAAGGTGGAACTCCAGTACACTAGAATGCTAAATAACACAGCATTGATGAGCTGTGCTCTACCACCATAAGACAGCAGCTTGCTAGACCATTCCATTCTTCAAGCAGTCTAAACCCAAGGCCTCTTTCATTCCTAGGGTTACAAACTGATTGCCATCTAACTTTTGCACATGAGGTTCTCATGTCTGAACCTCTCCAAAAGAAAGCTTTAAGAGAACTCAACTTTTGCCAAAATTTTGAAAGGGAGGATGAAGGTGGAACTCCAGTACACTTGAATGCTAAATAACACAGCATTGATGAGTTGTGCTCTACCACCATAATACAGCAGCTTGCTAGACCAAGATTGCACCCTCTTCAAGATTTTTTCCACCAGCACATGACAATCCCGAGCCCTTAGTCTGGTCGGAATGAGGGGGACACTAAGATACTTAACAGGGAGAAAACCCTCAGGAATGGCGAGAATACACTGCAGACCATCTTTAGTATGTTGATCAACCCCAGCAAACACAATTGAACTCTTCTGAAGGTTAGGTTGCAACCCAGCAAACTTATGGAAATCATTCAACACATCTTTTACCAGTTGGAGGGAGTTGGCATATGCACCACAGAGTATGAAAAGATCATCTGCAAAGATGAGATGGCTGATGTTTAAATCCCTGCATCTGGGATGGAAGGTGAAGGCCAAGTGAGAAGTTCTGAAATTAAACCTAGCAGTGAGAGCTTCCATGATCACCAAAAACAAATATGGAGAGCGGGATCTCCTTGCCTAAGCCCTCTCTTGCCAGGAAAGAAACCCACCAACTACCAATAAGCACTACTGAAAACATAGCTGTGGTAACACACTGTTTGACCCAGCTAGTGAAGAGCATTGGAAACTCCATAATCTCTATAATTTCAAACAAGAAATCCCAAGAGAATATTGCTCACACACTGTTTGACTTTCATCAGGTCTAATTTCATTGCACATCTAGGAATTCCCTCGTTTAAAGGGTAATTTTTAACCAACTCTTGCATCAAGAGAATATTGTCCCTGATTGATCTGCCCTTCGCAAAATCAGATTGGGAGGGAGTCAAGGGACTGATTAAATGTGGAAGGATGGACTGCAGCCTATTAGCCGGAATCTTGCTCACACATTTAAAAGTTACATTACAGCAGGCAATGGGCCTGTAGTCGTTGATGGTGGGAGGAGAGTTGGATTTTGGCACAAGGGTAATGGCAGTGGAATTCCACTGCCTTCTCAGCTCTCAGTAAGAAAGAATTGGTTTATAGCTTGGACCCAGTTGTCTTGGAAAAAAGCGGAGTTAAACCCCATCAGGCCCTGGGCTTTTATTCCTTTTGATAGAAGCAAGGGAAGATTTTGATCTCCTCCAAAGTAACAAAAGGACTGAGACTACAGCTCTTCAGGAACTTTCATGATGCTAGTAATACCCAGATCCCTCCCGGCATCATTACTGACCTCAAATGTAGTGCCCAAAAGACCAACATAATACTGCAGAATCTCATCTTTAATGCTAGCAGGATCTTCTAATCTTCCACCAGTTAGACTTTTTGAACGGCTCTGAATCTTGTTCCTATCCTTATTAGAAGCCATTTCTGGTGCAAGAATTTAGTGTTGTGATCTATGAAGCACCGACACCTCTAAAGGTCGAAGTATCGCAGTGTCGGACATGGCGGGGACATGTAGCGTGTCCCATAATTTAATTTAAATTTTTTACGGGGACACGTTTGGGGACACGGCAGGGACCAAACTGTAATTTAAAAAAAAATTGGGGGTCAAACTGTAATTTTTTTTAAAAAATTTGGGGCCAAATTGTAAATTTTTAAACATTTCTGGGTGTCAAACTATAATTATTTATATTATATAAATAAATAAATAAATATACACGTGACGTGTCCCCCACCGTGTTCGTGTCCCCATTTCTTAAGAATTCCCGTGTCAGTATCCGTGTCCGTGCATCATAGGTTGTGATCCACTGATCCCTTAGACTGAGCTAATTAACTCTGGATTTTTGCTTCTTAAAGCTCCCCTCAGCAAAATAAACTTCCACAAACTTGATCATTAGCTCTTTCTCAGGTACCCCAAGTTATTTGAAAGCACACATAGTACCCAAGTTATTTGCTGCCTGCTCCTGATGCCAGTGGCACCTTCTGGTTCTGTGTCTCACACTCCTAAATTTGGTGATCCAAAGGGGGTTGGAAAGTCTTTTATTGCACACATAGTACCCAAGTTATTATGTCCTTGTGTCGCTATCAAATCATAAAAAGCCTTTCAACCTCTCTCTCGGTCCCTTTCCAACATCTTGACCTGTTGTTTTATGTCTTTTGTATTTAAGGTTGGGACAGGGAAGGGATAGAGCAATGCAGTACTTGAAAGAGAACCCTCATCTTGCCAATGAAATAGAGAAGGTTTGGTGCTTGTGCCTTGTAAATATTTTCCTTCCTTAAATATAATCTAAACTAATGTTATTGACTGATTTATGTGTTTTAGGTCTAGTCATCCATCACTGTTTCAAATTACTGGATAATGGATATTCATTTTATTTTCTACTTGTGGGAGTATGTCTCTGTTGTTGATTAGTTCTGCATTTTAGATTCATTTATATGGTTTTGCAGCTGTTAACTTGTAGGAAATTTGCATTTAGTTCTTCTTGTTATGAATATGTACTTGTTATTGTCTAACTGCTTTTCCACCATCTCCTAAAACCCGGTGCTAGGGAGGGTTTCAATCAATTAAGTCTTTTATGACATTCGACGTCACACCCGCAAGTTTGTTTTCAGAGCGGTCACTAGAAGTGACATTGTGTAACCAAATCTATGGGGGCACTTTGGCCCCAACAGTTATAATTTTAACAATTTCCATACTTCTGATGCATATCATGTGCTAATGGTGTTTCATATTAATGAGCATATCGAAGATACTTATCATGTTTAATTTAGGGAAACAATGGTCATTTGATTAACATCTGGTTCATGTTTTACAGTAGAACGATGGTTCATGTTACAGGAGAACGATGTGTTTCTTCTTTCAATGATTTGTGAAATAAAATAGGAACAAATGAGATAAAATAAAAAGAAACTTTCTCAATATATTGGGGCTTACAATGTCCACAAGCTTTTTGTTACTTCCTGTGCGTAGGGCTTTCTATTCAGCTGATGGTCCTAATAATCCCATGCAGTTAAAATTATATGGAAAAAAATAAATAAATGTAGCTTGTGCATTCTTTTTGTTATCAGCTGTGTTTGAGTTAGGAGAGGCTTTTTGTAAATGTCACTTTAAATATTCCGAGAGAGATGCACAACATAATGTTAATTTGAATGTGCAGATTATTCGGCCCATGATGTTAGGGGAAACTGGCCAAGTAGGCTCTTCTCCTCCGAGGCTCTTGCCGGCACAGCATCAAGATGAAGATTTTGTTGAAGAGATACTGTAGGATCCACCAAATCCAGTTAATATCACCTGTTTAACTAGTGGGTGAGGAATAGTCAGCTGTGGAAAGCTGAAGGGAAAACAAATAGGATTCAGTCCTCTCTCTGTGTTTTGGTTTTGATGATTTGAAATCACTGATTTCCCACCCCATGTCTGTATGTGCATGAGAGAGAGAGAGAGAGAGAGAGAGAGAGAGAGAGAGAGAGAGAGAGAGAGAGAGAGAGCATTGTACTGTAGAGACGCCGGGAGGGATTTGTATTGCCATCAATGCCATGGTACTTAATTTGTATCTGTGCACCATGTAACACACACTAGCTGGGGGAGAGGGGGTTAGGGCGTGAATTGTGGCTGGCGATTTGGGAGAAATCCAGGGGAGCTTGTAACATTTGCCCAATCTGTTCACCAAGTTATTTATCATCATTTGAACAGTTCAGTTTCTTGATGAGATTTCTTTAGCATAAATACATAATGCTCAAGACAGAAATTTGAGTTTTCCCCAGGAGAGCTATATCCTCTTGAGCTTGGCAATGTCCGCCTTATAAAATTTCTAATTGTCTTCCATGGCTTAATGTAAGTATCAAAAGATCTCTTTATTTCCCCCCTTCTCAGTAAGGTAATCCTCAGATGCTAAACATTCTTTCAGAATTTTCAATTAGCATGTTCTAAAGCCTAGAGCATGCGCTCAGTTCAGATCTAGGGAGAGGAGTGAGTACTGAATTGTTGAACAGACTTGGCGAGTATAATTGCGCGTCAAATTTGGTACGTTCATTTATTGAACCAATCTCAAACAAGTCAAGTCCAGCCAAGCCAAGTAGTGGACAGTTGGTTACTAATATCAGTAATAAATTGCACTAAGCCCATGTACTGCCTATTTTGAACTGTTTTTTGGTCTGGTGGCATGTAATTGTCAAGTTCAAAAAATCAATCTTTTGTGAGTATCTTTTTTCTTCCAAAAAAAGAAAATTGCTTTAAGCTTATTTCCTTTCGAAATATGTTCAAACTTGATTGGTTTACGAAATAAGCTGTTCTAAGATTTCAACGCCAAGGAGTGATCATTGAAGGTGAGGGTGCCCCGGATTAGTTTGCTTAGGTGAGAAAGCATTACAATCATATGAAGTAAGTTCTGTGAATGAAGTCAAGCATCGAACTAGTAACAGGCAAACAAGATTAATTAAAATCACACACAGTACATGCATCAATACAACCCCACACCAACGTAGTACAGATTAAACAGTTAAAGTAGCACTAAGGTTTTATATACAATGTTCTTCAGAACACTTGCTTGGAACAGACTTTATCAGAACATAGTCTAATTAAAATTACAAGTGGGGGTTCTACTGTGCCAAAGCACTAGTATTGTACACAAGGAGCGCACCCCCTGCTAGAATCCCAAGAAGGGTCACAGCCCATATTGCTAGCCCAGTGGTACCTGCATTTCATTCAAATACGTACTCAAACCTCAACATACTTTCATGCAGTGAATACAATATTGAGAGAGAGAGAGAGAGAGAGAGAGAGAGAGAGAGAGAGAGAGAGTTGTTCTTACCGCCAGTATAGACATCACCAGATGGAGACCAGTCATCAGTGTTAAAGATGGGGCTGTAAATCAATCAACAGGAGGAACTAGTTAGACATGAAAGGGTCTATAAAATCAAATCCAAAACCGACGGCACTTATTGGCTTGGATTTGAGAGTTCCGATTTCGGCTTGAAAATAATAGCTCAATAGATGTCTATTTCTGTATGCACACCAGTACATTATGTGTATAATCACGCAATGAAAGATTCACTGCATGTAATGTAACGAAAGTAGAAGACCTACTAAGAATATCAGCAACTTGGCTTAGCTCGGTTGAAAATTGCCATAACCATGGGAAAGAATGTTAAGTATACCTGTACCCATCAACATTAGCACCATATTTGTCTACAAATTGGTAAACTCCCTTCCCCTGAATCATACATAGGAAAAGGTGAACAAAGAAGTATGGGAAGGTATAGAAATAACCAGAAGAAAGAAACAGCTACAAGCCTCCAACTACTTCATGTTATTCCAAAATGGAAGAACAAATATTGCAACAGCCCCTATTCCTTATTCTTACCAAGAATATAGATCCTGCAAATAAAAATCTTGTTATTCTCTCAACCTACTATGAACTTTATAGGAATTTCTTAACTTTTTCTAAAAGTTAACATTTTGTCCTTACTTAAATTTTTTTCACGCTTGTTCATTTTGCGGCAATTTTTTTTGACTTTCTGATTCGTCTCTCAAAAAGTTAAAAAAAAATTGACGCAAAACTAAAAAATTAGAAAAAAATTCAAACACGAACATAACAAAAAAAAACTCAAAGAACCTAAAGAGAAACTCAGAAGAAATAAAGTAACCTTGCCCTTCCTTCCAGATGCGTCCAGTCCCCCATCCAAGCTCATGCCCCCATTAATACCTGACAGATATAACACCTTCCTAATTCAGCAAGACCAATCAACAAGAAAAACATGCACCTCTCTCTCTCTCTCTCTCTCTCTCTCTCTCTCTCTCTCTCAGTGTTCTATTTTCCCCCAAGACATTAATAAGGTTGTGTTATCTGAATTTGTAGAGGTATTTGTCAAGTAGACAAAAATAATTGGAGAACTAAAGAATAAGTTTAGTATTCCCATCCCACTCTTCTTTTCTTACCTTGGCACCCCCCACAAATCCTTAATCCATAACAGCCATAAAGTAGCACTAAGTACTAACGGAGTTGTGGGTTATCCATAAAAATCCATGCTGTATGATAAAGTTTGTCAGACCATAATTATACTGCTCATATATACCACACACACACACACACACACACACACACACACACAGAGACTAACCATAAGGCTTGTCAGTCTTGATCTTTTTTTTAGCACTGGCCACAACCCTCAAACGGGAAGTTCTAGGGAGAGAGGGAAGGCCTCGCACAGCTGCTGTTTTCTTAGCTGTGAATGCAGAAAAAGAAGGTTTGAGGGTCAGTGAGGTCATCACTACTGAAGCTGCCATAGCCATTCTAATCTCTCTCTCTCTCTCTCTCTCTCTCTCTCTCTCTCTCTCTCTCCTGCTCCTGTTTGTTGCCTTCAAGAACTGTACGGGGGTCTGGTCTCTCTGGCTTACCAAATTCCTTGATACTAGTAGCAGTTATAACCAAGCATTGGTGATTACCAGTTACACGTGGCACTTCCTCTATGGCTGCATCCCGGATAAGGTATTCCAACATTATCCCAGAGCTAGACCTCCCTGTTTTAGCCAGTTCATTCTAGGAAAAAAGGACTGCTGAGATACACGTGGAAGTGGATGGTTGGAGATGGATCTTTCGGGAAAAATATATTAATATTAACTATAATACTGAGAGAGAGAGAGACTGCTGAGATACACGTGGAAGTAGATGGTTGGAGATGGATCTTTCGGGAAAAAATATATTATAATACTGTGTGTGAGAGAGAGAGAGAGAGAGAGAGAGAGAGAGAGATTGATGATTTGGACTCTAAACCCAAACAGTATGCCTAGGGTACAAGGGAAAATAACGTGTTTTAATAATTAATACTCGCCAAGAACATGTTGAAAATATTTGTTAATACTGAAAATGTCCTTAACGGATATTAATTATCAAAACACGTCTTTAGCCGTCATTTTCCCCCGGTATAATGGATAGTAGTAATATACAAGAAAATTCTCCGTGGAGCCACGGAGGAGGAAAAGATTACAACCCAACAAGCCTTTGTTCCAATGATAATAAAAGATCTTATAGCTAATTTGCATCAAACACAGAAACCTATTAAAGATCATACAATTACGGTAGGTTTTCATTTTGACATTATTCACTCTGCCCAGAAAAAAATGGATTGCCAAACCATGCTTGCGTAAACAAGTACAAACAAAAGCATGTTGAGAAAACCAACTGGTTGATGACCTGATAATGTTTAGCTATAAGCCGCTAAAGATTTCACTAAATTTTGAGGCTGCGGCCATGCCACTAAGTATGGCACCTTCAACATTAGGACTAACACAAAAGTCTCCACAAATGGCCAGTCTCTTCCTCCCATCCCAGAGGCATTTCTCCTCTCCCACGATGCTTGCGGCTGGAAAAGCACTACCCCTGCGATACATGATTGGGTGTACATAAAAGGATATGACAAAATGAGTAGTATAAGATGACATTGTAAGACGATAAAACTTTGAAAATTTCCAAGATGAATCTTTTCGAAGAACAATATGATTTCAGCCTAAGGACACAATGTCTACTTGAAGTTGGCATAAAAATTGCCACAGTAACATTTGTCTATTAAACCGGAGGATTCAGATACTAACCACCTATGAGCTTTCTTGAAAAATGGATGAGAAATGTCGAGGCCTGTGGCCTGGAACTCTTGAAGTAACTCATCAGCCACATTAGCCAATGCTGCATTTGAAGGCTTTTGAAGTCCCAATTGAGCAATTACACCCTTGGCATACTTGTCTGTTGAATGCAACACCCATTGTTCACTGTGCAGCAAAGAATCAAAAAGATAACATTGATCATCTAAAAGGAATCATTCCTCCCAGCATTAGTCTCCTAATAATGAAACAGATACCTAATGGTAGACCGCTCCGGTTTGCTACTGTTGCAAAATGCCCAGCTTAAAACCTCAGAATTGTTGAAGGAGAAGCCTTTTATTGGTATCTAAATCATGGCAATTATAGAGAGAGGGAGAGAGAGAGGGAGACAGTTATCAGCAATAAACAAAAAATAGTTATTGATACAATCACTGTGGAAAAATACGTTTGTTGCTAACCCCGAAATGTTCAACTGATTTGTACCAAAGATACAGGATCTTTCAAATGATCAAGGATTCTTACCAAAGATAAAGGTTCTTCAAATGCCAGCATAAGAGCAAAGCATGGATTAACAGGGATTTCTTTCACCTTCATGGCCAACTCTGGAACCAAACTTAAATCTGTATGAGATAACAATGGCAGAATGGTTAAAAAGTAACCTGTGCTGTTCCCTGAATTCATAGCAAATCAATCAACAGTGGTGCAATAATGCCATAAAAGTGAGCTGCAAAAATTCAAGGAAAAAGAAGCCATTTTCAGTTCCACGGCGGATACAACAAGTTGTCCCATGAGCCTCGAGCTTCAAAAGAGTGTTTGATCACTTCAAGTGTCACTTTTTTAGAGGTTTGCCTATTTCATTTGATATGGCTTATCGGCTGAGAAATCTAAATTCTACCCCTTGGGATGGACTTGAAAGATAACATTTTATCTGTTAATCGCTGCATTGTATTGCCAAGTTGATATATTTCGATGCCATTTTCAGACCAAAGATTTAAGGACCAGTTCAAACTGGGCTTCACCTGGTCAAATCCAAAAAATATGCAGCCGTTTCAGTTGAATCTATTGCCTTCTAAATGTGATCTGGGTAATGTTGAGTGAACTCCTCAAGATCACTTTGTCGTTCATGAATGGTCAAAAGTCAATGTTCCCAACGAGAGGTCAATCATCAAATGTGATCTTTGTTCCCAACGAGAGGTCAATCATCAAATGTGATCTTTGTTATACGTAAGTTTCTAAAATCTAAACTGTACTTGTTTCAAGGAAATGACCAAATAATATGGTAATGGTTGATCAATTGGAAGAAAAGATTAAACTGACATCTGTGTTGTTGGGCAACAAGTGAAATGTGCGCTCATGCGCACACTGACACAACAACAAGAATAATCAAGCTATCACAGTGAGAGACCAGGACACAAAGATTTACTCCCCCGTCCCGATTTGTTTGTCCAATTTGGGAAATCCAACTTATTAAGGGGGCACAATCATCACACTTTGAAAACTAAGTTTTCCACAAATGCCCTTCAATTCAAGTTGTACTTGTCACATCAAATAGAGAAAGAGAGAAGGGTAAAACAGTATTTTTATAGGATTTCTTCCTTGGTCTTCTAAAATTGGACAAACAATTTGGGATAATGAGAAGTCAAAGAGTGGACAAACAAAGTGGGATGGATGGAGTACGTGATTTGGTAAGACTGTCTATGTCCATGGGCCACATCAGTTTCCACTCTCCACTATATTTTGACGATTGACCCAACAATGCAAACTACTACATCTTCTATAATGACTTACTGTAATATCATATACCCAATCGGATCACGAAGTTGAAGGATTTATTAGCAGATGAAAAGAAGGAAAGTCATCATACCAAGAGGAGGTGGTCGTCCAGTTACATTAGTAAACCTGGGTGAAACTATATTTTTGTCAGATGCAACCACACCCTTAAAATGACCAAGATATTGTCCATCTGAACCTGTCAACGACCATGAATTCTCATCATCCAACCACTCCAGCCTCCCAACACCAACCCCAAACTTTCTATCCACTCCTGAAGAAGAGTAAAGTGGACAGATGAGTAAACTGGTATATTTTGGTGTCAAGCTCTTCAAGAAGCATTTCAATAGAAACCGATGTGATCAATACATTACCTGGTTCATTGCATAATGCCCTGCAAATAGAATTCATTCCTGGGACACCCACATATTTCTTGATTGGTCCTTCCTGAATTAAACTCAAATTCAGATAAATTGTAACCCAACAAAACAGAGATGACATCAGACAAAAATTGCCTCAGCGTAACAAATTGCCCAGGGATCATGATAGCATAAATGAATTGCCTTAGGATGACTCAGCTTCAAGACTAATTATGAGAAAGATAAGTAGTACAGATAAATGGTACAGATCACTTCTTTTGAGCTGAAAATGGGTCTGTACGATGAGCACTGTATGAGAGCCCCCATAGTTGTCAGGTGACTACAAGGGGCAATTGTATCTCAAACACAGCAGTGCTCATCATACAGACCCACTTTCAGCCTAAAAGAAGTGATCTGTACCGTTTATCGAGTTTGAAGCCGATAACAACATAAGCACGCTGCAAGTATAAATTACAAATGATTGACAAGCAAAAAGTTCAATGGAAGAAAGCAATAAGAAGTTTGAAGTTACTGCAAAACCTTCTCAATGTTCCCAAATTGTTTGGAGCCGAAATCGAAGGATCCAAAATTCTCTTTCCACTCTGCAACAAGACCTCTAGATTCCCAATCATGGATAAGGCCCAACACGTCAACATTGCTGGCAGTGAAGTAAGGAGCACCGTGGTCGAATAACAGCTCTCTTCCATCAACAGTGGTTTCTCTATAAAGAGTGTTAAACACAATCAAATTAATTGGGAACTAGTCTAAATCCCACTGATAGGAAATTGGGGATTCCACAGTTGAAACATTGATAATGCGTGCATATAAACTAGTATACATAATGAACATATTACACTCTATGCCAGTACGGCTGGAATGAGCCGAGCCGAACTGAGTTTTAGAATATTCAGATTTATTTGCTAAGTTTTTAGGGAAGTCAATCTCAAGCTTGAGCTTGTTCACGAGTCTTAACGATTATATACAATGGAGCATATATGGGGAGTTAAAAATTTATACATGTACAAGTTAGAAAATGTGCAATATGTATACATACATACACATGTTATATAAGTTTATACATATTTAATTTTAAAAATGAAATCCAGATAATACACACACATATAAAGACATATAAGCTCCTGGTTCGCGAGCCTAATCAAGTGAATAATGTCACTTTCAGGTGCGGCTTATTTATTAAATGAGCCTAAAATAAGGATCATTTAAGTTTGTTTAATAGACGAATTGAACTCGAGCCGAGGCCTCGAATAGTTTACAAACAATTCGGTTCATTTGCAGTCCTATGACTGTGTGTGTATAGTGTATACGTGAGAGAGAGAGAGAGAGAGAGAGAGAGAGAGGTACCTTCTCTGAGACATTCGGCCGCCAGGACCTCTAGCGGAGTCGATGATAGTGACTGAGAGCCCATTCCTGGCTAGAGTAGATGCACAAACAGCTCCCGAAACTGACTCCACAGATTTATCCCAACATTGCCAGCAATTATTTCACATATGTATATATGCACGATGAATTATGATCATGAAAGTCTATCAACACGCACGCAGAGAGAGAGAGAGAGAGAGAGGTAAAATGTTGCTTACTTCCACTTCCAATGACGGCAACCTTAGGGACGACGCCAGCCATGATTCCGTCAGTCAAGGACAGAATCACAATTCACACACATCTGCTTTGCATTAGGAAAGTGCAATACGATAAGTTCAGGTTAATGCGGTGTTTCTCGATTGAAAATTACTAAAACGACTCGGGAATGGGAGCATTGAAGATCGGCCACCCTGCAGGTAAGCGTTAGAGTGGACTCTGCGGCTCCAAATGAGCCACGCACCACGCCATCCTTTAATGCACGACGCGCTTGCCACTTTCAAGG
Source organism: Rhododendron vialii (assembly GCF_030253575.1). NCBI lineage: Eukaryota > Viridiplantae > Streptophyta > Magnoliopsida > Ericales > Ericaceae > Rhododendron > Rhododendron vialii. The sequence goes on along the minus strand of NC_080562.1, from coordinate 43,055,054 downwards.
TTTTGTCTTCTTTTTTTTCATTTTTTTAAAAAAAATAGGAGGTATCTCACCCTCAACCATATGAGACTGTTTTTGTTCCGTTAAATAAGTTAAATGATTTATTTTTTGGTTTTTATTTAAAAAAAATTATATTTATTAATTTTTTGTCAATTATTTGAGAATTATTACTTCGTCATGACGAAAGGAATCTAAAAGTAAAAAAATTATGATTGAAATTTAATTTTTTTAATAAAGACGAAAAAATTAGCTTATTTTTGTCTTCATTAAAAAAATTAGGTTTCGATCGTAATTTTTTACTTTTTAGATTTCTCTCGTCACGACGAAGTAATAATTCCCAAAAAATTGACGAAAAACTAATAAATGCAAAAAAAAATTTGAATAATGACAAAAAAATAAACCACTTAATTTTTTTAGCCGAACAACTCGTGGAACAAAGAATCAACACCCACAAAGAGTGTGATGAGAGAGAAGAAGAAGGTCTGCCACACTATCTTGGTTAGTACAGGGGATTCAAGAATCCTGTAGGATGGACTGTCTTACAGGGTCTGTAGGTCACATCTAAACCATCCATCTCAACAATCAATAATTTATATATATATATATATACACATGTTATCTTTGATCTACTATTAAGTTCATCATAACCTCTCCCTTTAAAAAAAGAAAAACCAACCAACCAACCACATTAGGTGTGGTGTTCCACTTTGTTAAGTTCATCAAATAAAAAATTCATGTAAAGAAATCATGTTTATTGAATGTAGAAGTACTTGTTTTGGGGAAAATGGATGTCTTCTCTTGTGTTTTTTTCTGTGAACAATATGCTAGTAGTAGTTAACAAATGTAATGATTGATTCTGCCCAAATTACGTAAAGATGGAATCAGCCCGATTATACATTCATCCATTTTGATTGTGAGAAATGAGTCAGCATACTATTCTATAATGCAGCAATTTTTGGATGCCGAGCATATACAGCCAAATTCCTCTCTATAATGGCATTGGAGTGATACAGTACAGCGTAAACGAATTGCATCTAAACTTTTCAAGTTGCTGGGTTGATTGTAATTTTTTAGTGGTAAAATTTGAACTTTTCCTTGTCGCTTGTTGCGTGCGTTGAAAATGTTTTTCCAATGTCCCTTCTTGGGTAATCCTTTTTCACTAAACTTCAGGTTTTTTTTTTTGACCGGAATAAGATCATCTCTAGTTTATGAAAATGGACTGAACCATCCAGTTTGCCTGTTTTGGGGCCTTTCTTAGGCTCACTTTGATGATCCAAATTGTTCACATTTAGAGCTTGTCGAGAACATCAACAACATTCAAAAATCACTTTGATCGGATATTTTTTAGATGATTTTTGGAACATAATTTTCTTCGAACATAACAAGATTATAACATCGAAACACATTTATCTCAAGACAAATGTATTACAAAAATTCTATCAACCGGTATCCAATCGACCTGATTTTTAGCGTGACAAATGTTCTCGACAAACTCTAAAATGTGAAGGATTTGGATCATCAAAGTGGACCCGTAAAAGACCCACAAACGAGGAAACTAGAGGTCATGGTCCATTTTCGTGGACTAGAGAGTCCTCACCCTTTTTGACAATACTTTTAGCATACATTGTGTATGAATATGCACATAATAATTGTTGACCATGGAGAGAGAGAGAGAAGAGAGATTGGTAAAATATGATGTAATAAATCTGCATATACATATCTGTATTTTAGCGCATCTAGCTCACCTTAGCACATATTTTAATCATATTACTGGAGTACTTATTCAATTTCAAAACTAAACGCACTTATAAATGTGTCTCACTCTTAATTTATATTAACTTCGAATGAATACACGATAATTTTATCACACTATTTAGAGAACTCGTTAGAGATGCTCTTACCTCCCACTCAATTTGTGCCATCAAATTAGAAAGTCTAACTAACATCTAATCTGTCTAGACAAGCATGTTCCATTCACATAGCTTCCGATATTTGAACCGTACTACTAATCAGTTGGCAAATTGAAATCACAACTTGGGACCCGAATGACTATCTATTTTGGTCAGGCCAGGGCCTCCCTGGTCCTAACGCAATTGGGGATTACTACTTTTCCAAATAAATAACTTGGGTATCCATAGAATAAGAAAATGAGGGCTGCTATTCCCCCCCGACACACCCCACACACCACCCGAATGACTATCTACTTTTCCAAATGAGGGCTGCTATTCTCTCTTCCTTTTCTTTCTTTTTTTCTTTACAGTTTTCTTCTTTCTTTTTTTTCCTTTTCTTTTCGGTTTGATTTTTTTTTTCATTTTATTTTTTTTTCTTTCTTTCTAGTTTGAATTTTTTTTTCTTTAATGATAGGTTCAAGTCAAATTCTAGGCTTTGTAAAGTAATTGAGAGAAAAAAAAGTGTTTCAATTGATCATGTTTATACGATTGTTTTATTTTTCTTTTTTTGTCCTTTATAGATTAAAAAATATAGTTACGAAAATAAGTGTTTCAATTTTCAATCCGTTTGAACCAGTGCAAAGATGTTATTTTTCTGATCATTTCATCCTAAATGATCGTAATAATTTTTTGGCTCCAAGGCCTTTCAATGAACACCCTAACCCTAAAAGAGTCTTGAAACTAAATAATGAGTCTTAGGGTGCTCGTTGAAAGGCCGTGAAGCAAAAAATTCATTAAGATTACAATTAGTGTTCGAGAACTAATTACGAAATGTATTTTGCAAACGACTTACTAATTCAGAATACAAATGTTATATTTAGGATTACTTTTTTTTAACTATAGTACAATTTAATAAATTTGTATTATTTAGCATAGATCCTCTTAACTGATTCAGTAGTATGTTGCTTCAAATCACGTTTCTACTCTATAGAATTGCAAATGGCTGGTTTCTATTTTTTTTAAACTAAAACGGAAACGTTTTAGGGGCTTTGTAGGGGCTACTGTGCCAATGGGGACAGCAGAACCCTCAGGTCCCCTACTTTTTAATTTATTTTTTTATTTAATTACTTATATCTTATTTATTTAATTTCTATAAATACACCATTTGTATATTTAAAAATATAATTCAAGAATTAAGTGCTTTAATTTTCAATTCAGTTAAATCAGAGCAAAGATCGTTTTTTATTATTATTTTATTTTAAATGGTCATAATGAATTTTTTGGTTTAAGGTCTTTCAACAAACACCCTAAGACTCATTATTTAGTTTCAAGACTCTCTTAGGATGTCTATTGAAAGGCCTTGAAGCCAAAAATTTATTACAACCATTTAGGATGAAATGATTAGAAAAATAACATCTTTGCACTGGTTCAAACGAATTGAAAATTGAATCACTTATTTTCGTAACTATATTTTTTAATCTATAAAGGACAAAAAAAGAAAAATAAAACAGTTGTATAAATATGATTAATTGAAACATTTTTTTTCTCTTAATTATTTTACAAAGCCTAGAATTAGACTTGAACCAATTATTAAAGAGAAAAAAAAATTCAAACCGGAAAGAAAGAAAAGGAAATAAAATGAAAAAAAAAACCAAACTGAAATGAAAAGGGAAAAAAAAAAAAAAAAGGAAACCGAAAGGAAAGAAAGAAAGAAAAGGGAGAGAGAGAGAAAAAGGGAGGAGGGCGGGGGTAAACTGGGAAAAGGGAGGTGGGGCCGGGGGGTGTGTGAAAGGGGGTGGGGGGAGTAGCAATTTTCTAAGAAAATACTCGAGTGTGAACATGAAGTCGAATATGGACAGAAAGAGAGAGAGAGAGAGACCTTTTCCTTGCAATAATCAGCTCCACGGGGGTATCCATAGAATAATAATACTCCAGTGTGAACATGAAGTGGAATATGGAGAGAGAGAGAGAGAGAGACCTTTTCCTTGGGACCTGGTCCTTGCAATAATATTTTGTGTATGGCTGGTCAATCAACTCCAACTTAACGTCGCCGCCTCATTTGGTTCACAAGTAAACATAGACCTATAAATGGTAATATTGACAGTTTTTGAGAGTCTCAGCGCAAAATTATTGAAAAATTATTCAATGTAAGTTCCTTGCTTTCTTCCTAGTCGAAGACCCAAGCTTTAATTCAACTAAATAAAAAATGGGTGATAACTTTCTATTAAGAGTTGATCGTACGTCACATAAACTAATGAACTCTACAAGTTAAGGAACTTGCATCAAATTTCCATTAATTTTAATACTAGGTTTGTTTGAAAATTCATTCTTAAAAAAAAATATATTGCGTCGAAGGTTCACATGAAATTGTAAATAATTTACATAAGTAACTTAAGTTTTGCATTTTTTTCATATGTACTTTTTATTTTTTTGGTATAAATCACGATTATATGATCCTTCTTGAATAAAAAACAAGTTGAGAAAAGACTACTACTCCTAGTAGTTACGAAAACATCAGTCTCAAAATTAGAATTACAAAGTCCAAATACGGGACGTTGCATTAATTGCGAGAGTTTATGAGATAATCGAGTTTAATAATTCAATCAATACCAAAAATAAATCCACCAAAGGGAAGAAATAAACAAAGAAAGGAAAAATAAGCCGATACAGGTGGAGAGATCCAAACTCAACTTTTAATGAGATACAAAAATTCTGACCAGCTAAGAGCAAGTACACTAGATGAGCTTAAATACATTTTTTGCTATTTTACCTAAGAGAAACATAAAAAAAATTGTACACCAAATAAGCTAAAAGAAGAGCTAAAATGCATTTATGAATAGTTGTTTTCTATTTTCACCTATGCACTATTCATACTTCTTTTTTTTTTTATTATTTCTTTCTCTCTCTCCTCCCTCATTTCTCCTCTTTTTAAACAATAAAGATAATAAAAAATGAGTGAAAAATATATATTTTAATTGGAGTTAGGTAAAATAAATAGTATTGGTGTAATATTGAGAAAGATATGAGTAGATAAAATAAAAAAAAGCACACTGTTGATCAGCATTTTTACATTTTCATTGATGTACATGCTCTAAGCTAGCCACGGTTATTTTAAACTCCCAATGGAGCACGTTCATTGTCCACTTGGTCATGACGCAAAAAATGAAAGAAAAATACTAGTACTAATTTTAAAATAGCCACTGATATTTACGCTCGAGTCCTAGTCTATAGTCGTCTCTCCCTGTCTCTATATATCGCTCAAAGCCTCAAATATTTGGGTACGCGGACTTGTGGACGAAGAACAGTCATAGGAATTCATAGCCTCTCTCTCTCTCTCTCTGAACAGTCATAGGAATTCATAGCCCCTCTCTCTCTCTCTCTCTCTCTCTCTCTCTCTCTCTCTCCCTGCTTATACAGCGCACCTCTTTGCTCTCGAAGGCTCACCAACCTCTTTCTCTGGATTTCCGAGGTACATTTACACCTCGATTTATTTCAATTATTGCCTTCGGATCTAGATTCATAGAGTTGACTTATCAGTATTGAAAACCAGGCTTTTCATCTTGCTTGTTCTTGCTGATTTTAATGCTTGATGATTTGTGAGAAATTAAGGTCAGTTGGTTCACTAGTCTGTGCGAGTGCAAAATCCCATGTGTTGAATAGCAGACACTAGACACTTGATGACGTATCTGAGAACCTTATGATATCTGTTCGGTTTCCCTAATTCGGTGCTGAACCCTAAGTTTGGTGGATCAGGGGTCACGGCGGTGTAGTGCTGCTCGTTGGGCTAAACAGGGAGTACTTCATCATGTTCTGAACCGTTTATTCCGTAGAACCTGATGAGCACGTTGTACTTGTCGAAAATTGAGTTGATTGGACATTTGTAGCCACCTGATGGGTATATATTTATCTGGCTGAATCATAATGACCTTATTTCTATGTTGTCCAAGTTTCTAACTGTGTGGCAACCGATGTCCGATAAACTTATGCCCTGTTTGGATGCTGTTTTGAAAATTTTTGAGTTTGGTTTTTGGGTAATGAGTGAAGAGAGAAATTATGGTAATGATTGGAGATAAGAGTAATGAGTGGAGAGAGATAGAGAGAGAAATGATTGGAAGTAGGGGTAATGAGTGTTTTTTGGGTTGGATTTTTTCTCTCTTCAAAATACCATCCAAACAAGGCATTATTTTTTCAAGAAAAGATGATATACTTGGCGTGCTCTACAAAATGAATGGTTTGGATCATGATGATGTGCTCCCCATTTAGCCCAACGAGCCACACTACACCACCGAGGTGTGTTGGCGCAGTGTTATTTCAGTAAATCTATCTTCAAATTTGATATGAATCATATTCTTCTAAGATTGGCAAAATTAGAGGTTTATATATACGAGCCTAGGTTTTTTTTGTTTTGTTTTGTCAATCGGTAGGAGAGATTATCACATCATGTGTGAAGTACAAAGTACAAACCACGGGACACTACATCCATTGTGTGAGAGTCCACGAGATAACCAAGCCCAACAACTGTACCAACAGAATAAATAAGCCCATTAAAGGGGCAACGATCACTATAAGCCCAACTCAACTACAAGTCCATTAAGGGGAGAAACAACCCCAACAAATATAAGGGAAAATGACGGTCCAGGACGTATTTTGATAATTAATACCTGCCAAGGATATTTTCAGCATTAACAAATGTTCTCAGCATGTCCTTGGCGGGTATTAATTATTAAAATACGTCCTGGGCCGTCATTTTCCCCAAATACAAAGGAAAGAGTTCCCACACGTAAGTGGGAAGACTCGAACTCCTGACCTGCTAGTGAGATGCAGGAGTTCTAGCCAACTGAGCTAGCCCCAGTTGGTTTGCTTAGACTTCTTTTTGTTACTATTGAATAGAATCTTTAAAGTAGGGAATTAGAGGAGTTTATGTACCCCAAATTCTACCCTAAAAATGAGCCAGTTATGGGAGTTTTGTGTTGTTATTGGAATCAGGAATAAACGTACTTAAAATTTGTGTCACTATCAAAAGAGAAACTCCAACTGAGAAACGAAGAAAATTAAGCACATGCAAAATCACAAACATTTACATTGAATTTCCGATAAGCTTTTCGGCAACCAAAGGTATTCTAAGAATTTGAAATCCATTTTTGAAGGTTTTAATGTTTTCATTAGGTGGAGTTTTCTTCTTGGATAACATGTAAGTTTATGATTCAGTTTGGCAGGTTTTGATATTGGTTTAATCTGAAGCATTTACAGATAGTGGGGTGGGGAAAACAGGTCACTGGTATATATATCGCGCAGTCATGACTTGTTTCTCTTGTTTATTCGGTAGGAGGGACGGATCATCAACAAAACGATCTACAGAATTTGATGAAGGTAGACTCTTAGCTGTTACCGATGGACATAATTTTTTGAATTATATTTCTTAAGATGAAGTTCAAAAAATATTTGAACTGATAGCAGATGCAGTTTTCTCTTTTTTCATATGCTTTTTTTTTTTTTCTTAAATGACCTGTTTATGTTTTAGAAATACTCTCTAGGAAATATTCACCTTAGTCTTAATTATGTGAGTATCTAAAGATCCTTATATTTTGTCATGAGCAGAGCTTTCAGGCGTCCACAATCTCAATGTCTTCACATATAAAGAGCTAAGAATTGCCACCGATGATTTCTGTCCTTCCAATAAAGTTGGGGAGGGTGGTTTTGGTTCCGTATATAAGGTAATTGAACATAGAACATGTTATCAGACCATGGTAAATTTGTGTATTGCGTCATTAGACTAACGTTTAATTTAAATAAAAATAACTTGTAGGGGAGGCTTAAAAATGGGAATATTGCTGCCATAAAGGTTCTTTCAGCTCAATCAAAACAAGGAGTAAGGGAATTCTTGACAGAGATTAAAGTGATTGCAGATATAGAGCACGAAAACTTAGTCAAGCTTTATGGCTGTTGTGCGGAAGGAGATCATAGGATTCTGGTCTACAACTACCTTGAGAATAATAGCCTTGCTCAAACTCTTCTCGGTAATTCCATTAATTTATTCATGACTTTTGAAGTTCTTGAATATTATTGAGGCTGTTTGCTTGGTACCATGGAGGAATGAAAACCTTATAGAAAAGCTGCTTAAAAGCTATAATAGTTGTTACTTGGGAGCGATTCATCCTTCCCAAACGCAGCATACAACTCTCTGTTGTACTGTGCTCTCCAAGTGTGCTTGTTCCCCCCTTTTTCCTTACCATGGCAAGTCTTTGTGAAAGAACTCCTGTGAGAAGATCTAGGCCCAACCCTAGACACTCTAAGATCCTTTTCAAAGCTGTTTCCATTTTGAGTGAGCATACGAAGCTTTTGAAAATTTATCCATACAATGGAGAAAAAGATACTGTCATTTTTGTTAGAAAAGTTGTTTCCGGATTAGTGGATTATGGATTACCATAAGGCTGACAAAATCCTTCCTAATTTGTGAACGCATTCTTACTTCTTAGTCCATTGGATTGCCATAACGCTCAAATGTGACATTTTCATTTTGGCATTCAAACGTTATCATCATATCCAATGATGTTGAGTAACATTCTTTGCGATTGAAGTTCTGTTGAAACAGTTTGACTACAATGAGTTAACACTTTGGCTTGCAGGTGGAGGTCACAGTGGTATGCAGTTTAATTGGCGAACACGAACTAGAATTGGCATTGGAGTTGCGCAGGGGCTTGCCTTTCTTCATGAGGAAGTGCAGCCCCATATTGTTCATCGAGATATAAAAGCTAGCAATATACTCCTTGACAAAGACTTGACTCCCAAAATTTCAGATTTTGGTCTTGCAAAACTTATCCCAGCCAACATGACTCATGTCAGTACTCGCGTGGCAGGAACGATGTAAGTACTAACAAACTTGTTTGGATGTTTAGATATTGCATCCTTTTGTTGTTTCATATGTAATCATCGGAGTTCATCTTGATTATGTTCTTATAAACTTTACAAATGTAACATTCATGTATTCTTACCTGGGACAGAGATGGATTGCGGGTTGGTATCAACCACTTCCATGCCCTGCAGAAGATGTCTAGAAAGAAATGGCAACTTAAGTAGCCATCTAAATCATTCTACTTTTGACATTTTCTCAACTGAAATTGTATCAACACAGTTCAGTTTTGGAGCCCCTCCATCAATTTTTGGAGTGCCAAAATCATAATCCTTTCTCAACTGCTAATGACCTGTTGTTCTTTTAGTGTCTAGAATTTAGTAGGCAGTTACTTCCTGTTGGTTTTGTTAATGTTGATGAGGGAGATTCAATGGTGAAATATGTTGATTTGATATGTTGTCTTTCCCTTCTTTTATGTGCAACTGCTATAATCAGTGGAATCTTGCTTTTGATTATGCTGATATGGCTTCTAAAGTTGTATATATTGTCTTCATTCAAATTTTTGCGGGGCTTCATTAGCTTTTAGGATACAACGTAATGTTTCCCATCAATCTAACTGTGCATATTTACATCCAGTGAAACATTCATGAATCCTTAAATTTCTCTCTCTCTCTCTCTCTCTCTCTCTCTCTCTCTCTCTCTCTCTCGGGTAGGTACTAAGAAGTACCAACAGTGCTATTGTGTGAATGAGATAATAGAAATAGGGATCTTAGCAAAACAAATAAATGCTGCCAGGAGCTCACGACTTAACATACAATGTCCACAACTGCCCTTACAAGATAAAACTAACCATTCAAATCAATAGACATGAGTAAACCTGCCTACGACAGACCAAGACTACCGTGTCTTGTGTCTTTAAAATCCTCTGTCCCTGAAAACATACAACTGAAAGGACCAATTTTGTTTAATTTGGCTTCTGACACCAAATGGTACGCCTACAGAAGCAACTTTGCAAATTACAAGTATACGTTCTATTTAATTTGGCACTAGCCGATTGCAAAAAATTCAAACCATTTGGTCTTTTTGAGAGGCCATAGTTTGCCATGAACTGAGACCACATCTTTTGTTGAGCTGAACGTGAAGAATGGGAGATCATTGGAATTCCATTATCATCCTACAGAGAGTAGTAAAATCCGATAAGAACACTCCATATAGAATCTGGATTCAATTCTTCTTTGATGACATTGATGTTTTCTGTTGCCAAGTTTTACCATCTTGAATTTATACTTGCATTTGTTGTTTCAGTGGCTACCTGGCACCAGAGTATGCAATAAGAGGGCAGTTGACACGTAAAGCAGACGTATATAGCTTTGGCGTTCTCCTTGTGGAAATAGTTACTGGGAGATGCAACACGGATAATCGATTACCTATTGCAGAGCAATATCTTCTCGAAAGGGTATGAAGTTTTTCCGCAAACTGTCAATATTTTCATACGAAGGTGTGTCAGTTAATCTAATGATTCCATGATGACAAAAAGTAATAGGGAAACACTTGGTGTAACAGTGATGACAAATTGAACTGTGTAGGAAAAATAACCTGTGGCTAACTTTCCTCACTTCATCATGTTTTTAACCCTGTTTTCTTCCCTTAAAACAAAATTGTCATAACAAATAAAACATCTACAGGTCGAAATTTTGTTCTTTTTGCATTTTTATGTTCCGTGTAAATTGTACATCCAGTGCTGACAATCATCTCATGAAAGGAAGATATGGTGGTAACCTATGTATGGCTTGGAGCTATGGTATAATAGACGTCAAACTTGGAGAAACGAATACATATTCCTGTCTACATATTCAGCATTGTCATCATTGTTTCTTTGCACACCTTGGAATGAAATCACTGTTCTTTTCCAGCATGATGCTTTAGAATTAAGTATGACAAACAGAATAGAGATACCATGAGATGTAGGAGTTTACACTGCCTATGGTAGTGGAAGGTTGTAATTTCTGCATTCCTAGAAATATGGGTTCTGGTTAATTAGAGCTGTAAAATTATGCAGAATGTGATATGTAAATTTTATTCTGCAGACGTGGGAACTTTACGAGAGAAGGGAGCTTGTGGGATTGGTAGATACGTCATTGAATGGGGAATTCGATGCTGAAGTAGCTTGCAGATTCTTGAAGATTGGTCTTCTCTGCACCCAAGACGCTCCAAATCTCCGGCCCTCCATGTCAACTGTGGTCAAGATGTTAACGGGTGAGATTGACATTGAAGGAAAAGAGATTACAAAGCCAGCCCTAATCTCTGATTTCATGGACCTCAAGGTCAAAACAACCCCCAAAGCTAAGCCTGATAAAACCAACAGTTCCTACATTGATTCTTCTAGCTCGGGTAACCTCGAGAATTCACTGTTGTCATCGGGAATGACGTCTGTTCCAACCATGACCTTTACTGCAATATACGATCGGAGCATTTAATATTATTTTTCAAGTCATTTGAGAGGGAGAGAGAGATTGGTTGATCAAATTTCGTTGTATTTTTTTCTTGGTTTATTTGGGTCCTGTTATCTTTTGCAAATTGTACGGTAGGTAAACCACAGCCAGGAGAAGTAAATATGTATATTTTTGTGTGTTAGTTCATCTCTTAATGTAGTTTTTGGGCAGAGATACTTTTGTAAATGAGCACAGTTGAATGTATGTGATAGAAAAATACGTGGAAAAAAACTGTATTGGATATGATCTATGTAACATTGACACGGACACGGACACGCGGCACGACAAGGACACGGACACGTAAATTTTAGAAAATTGGTGGACATGACACATTGGGGGATGTGTTTTTAAACATAGTATGATTTTACACTATTATACTGATATAGAATACATATATAGAGCTCTGTTTGTGAATTTTTAACATCATGTATACCTTAAATCTCACTTATTATAAAAGCGTTTCATCACCTAAGTGTCTCACCTAATTTTCTTCGTAATCAGTAAGCAATACATCATTTGCCACACAAAAAATAAGACTTCCCTATATTTTAATTAAAGTATACCATTTCGTTTAACACCCCCAACTTGATTTGCGAGGGTGTCCTAAGAGTTTGGAGCATTTTTTAGAGTGTCTCTGGATCGTCCAGTCCAAATAAAAAAAAGTTGAGGCAAAATAGACACTTGGATTCAAATATCGGATACGTATTTGGAGAGTGTCCAACACTAGTACATGACTTTTGAGTTTTGACAAAGTGCCTGTGCTACCTAGGATATTACATGCCCTCCCATTTTTATGGACTTTCTTCTGGTGTTTCGCTGCGTGGAAACAACAATATACACTACTGTCTTAGGAAACATTACACCTCACCATCTTTGTATTTGAGAGTAGCATTCCTGAATTAACAATACTGTAGCTACATTCTCCATATTCAAATTCAGATTTTATAAGAATAACATTTTATCAATCATACATAATTACACTCTTATATCTCCTACATAGGTGTACCGCTAATGCTACAGCAATAAAGGCACTTCCAAACAACAACAACAACCCAACTGCAATGACCAGGGCATCACAGCCACCAAAAGAACTGATGACCAAAATTGCAAATCTGCCAACCACAGTTGATACGGTATGCCTATTCCAGAACACATAAAACTATACCAAGTAGAATAAATTAACCTTTACAAACAAATGCAGCCCTAGTACCCAAGCATTGAAGGACACATCAGAGTAACAAACTTCAATCAGCAATTTTATTTTGTGGCTTGTCTAAAATGTAAGAGAGGAACAGATGCATACGATGATGATGAAATATGGTGCAATCATTGTAACCAACAAGCACCTCCATTGCCAACGTAAGACACTCTACCCACACCATCTAATCCAGCACTATACATAGTAAATTTGGAGACAACCAAATGACAATTACAAATATTGCAGGCTCAAGTTTGAAATTGAAATCTCAGATCCGACAGGGTCAATAACAGCAACAATATTTGACACGGAGGCAGAGAACATTTTCAACATCACTATTGCAGAAATTAAACAAACTAACCTCAATGTAAGCCCATATAATTATACTAATTCTATTCCTACAGATATAAAAAAAAGAAAAGAAAAGAATAAATATTAAATAATTAAGACCATTCTTTTTCCTATATTTTCCGGAGGGAGGGGGGCTGGGACAGCAGCATGCTGCTGCACCCCATTTTGGGGCCCACATCGGTCTTGCTCCGATAATCTGAATCGTTCACTTTGTAGAGCTCATCGAGTAGAACAACTTTGAAAAAAATCAGCTTAATTGGATATTATTAAATACCTGATCGGAACCTTTTTATCTTAAAAAGAATGGATCCGAAATACTGGATCAAATCCACTATAACCCATGGACTGAGAGTTATATGGGCTCCGATCAGGTACTTAATGATATCCAATTATCCTTATTTTTTGCATAGTTATTCTACTCGACGAGCTCTACAAAGTGAACGATTCAGATTATCGAAGTGAGACCGGGATGGGCCCCAAAATTGAGACAGCAGCACGCTGCTGTCCCCTTGGGGACAGCAGCCCCCCGCGTCCATATTTTCCACTGCAGGGTCATCACACACCAACTGTGATACAGAAGCTTTCAACTCACTCCAGGTAAATTGCTACTCCCCCCCCCCCGGACACCCCCCCCCCCCGGCCCCACCCCCTATTTCCCTCTTTACCCCTTACCCCCGGCCCCCCCCCCGCCAGCCATTCCTTTTTGTTTTCTTTTTTTTTTTATCAAACCCCAAACTTCCTTAAAATCCGGATTATCCCCCGGCCCCCCACCCAAAAAACATCCGGCCCCCCTCCCCTCTTAAAACACCTTCACTTTTTAAATTTAATTTTTATTTTATCAAACCCCAGACTTCCTTAAAACCCGGATTATCCCCCGGCCCCCCACCCAAAAAACATCCGGCCCCCCCTCCCCTCTTAAAACACCTTCACCTTTTAAATTTAATTTTTATTTAATTAATTTTATCTTATTTATTTAATTTCTACAAATACACCGGGTCAAAAATCGTATTTTTTTGATCATTTTATTTTAAATGGTCATAATGAATTTTTTGCTCTAAGACCTTTCAACAAACACCCTAAAACTCATTTTTTAGTTTCAAGACTTTCTTAAGGTGTTCATTGAAAGGCCTTAGAGGCAAAAATTTATTACGACCATTTAGGATGAAATGATCAAAAAAATAACATCTTTGCACCGGTTCAAACAGATTGAAAATTGAAACATTTATTTTTGTAATTATATTTTTATTAGACTTGAACCTAGAATTAGACTTCAACCATAAAGCAAATATAGGGGGGGGGGGGGGGGGGGGGGGGCCATATGGGGTGAGGAGAGAGGTCCTCATTTTCCTATAAATAGAACCCTTTGTGAAACCATTCAATTCACATCTTGAACCTCTCCAACTTTTCTCTCTAGAAACTTTGTGTTTGCTCTTTGTTCTTATTTTGTTCTTGGTATTATTGAATTTCTTCTTGAGTTCTTCAAGAAACTCAACCCAAGGCCGCCACCAAACCACTACCCGACCAGCCTCTTGATCCAAAAAATTTAGTAGTTTAGTCAATATTTACTTTTCTCTTTCAAAGCTACCGTAAGCTTACCGTAAGAAGTCACTTTGTTCGATAGCAACATTCATCTTCCGTAAGCTACCGTAACCTTCTGTTATATTTTATTTTTGTGTTTAAAAATGCATATTAAGTTAAAGTACTAAAGATAACTAGCAAACTTATTCTACTACAATTACTAGTCTAAAGCATAAGTGGTTTTCACTCCAAAGGTGTCCGTCCATGTGACACTATGCTTTATGATCATTTTTACAATTGTGGAGTAACCCGAGGCTAACACCCTCGAAAGTTTGTCAACAAGTCTGGCTTCGTACCGACTAAGGAAGGAATGGTGATTCTAACTGGACTTGTCCGACCATCCGACCTGGGACTTTCCTGGTTATTTCTATGTCAAACATAGTCCACAAAATTTAGAATAATGATTTTCGGTGAAAATTTAGCATGGTTACTTAGGCTTTCTTCACAGACTGTGTATTTGTCAAATTTTTTAGGAACGCCGCAACGGAGAATTCGGGACGGAATAATGGATGACTACAACTTTTCAATTTCAGATAGTTGGTCATTTGAGAATGATGTTCGTAGTGAGGAGAGTATCTCCCACAATAGTCGCGATTATACACTAGAATTTACCACCGACCAGGTTAGTTTTTACTGTTATTGTTTTGCATATTCGTTATTTATGTTAAGACTGGTTAATGTTGTATTTATACATATTCTTTTTTTTATATAGATTTTTGAAAGTAGAGAAGATATGTTAGCTTGGGCACGGAGCGTTGGCCTAAAATATGGTATTGTGGTGGTTATTTTAAATTCTGCTAAGTTAAAAGGCGGCAAATTGCCGAAATGCATTCTTGGTTGTGAAAGAGGAGGAAAGTACGAACCGCCACGGAATCATGTTGAAGGGCAATCCTTGCAAAGAAACACTGGGACTAGAAAATGCGATTGCCCATTTCAACTGCGAGGTATACCACAACATCCATACGGTATCAGGTGGGGTTTAGAGGTTATTAGTGGTGTCCATAACCATGAAATAGCAAAACATATTGAGGGCCACGAGTACCCGTCAAGGCTAAAACCAATAGAGAAACAATTTGTGGTCGACATGGCCAACAGCACTGCGCCTCGTGAGATTCTTAATATTTTGAAGCAAAAAGACCCGTCAAACACTACGGAAATCAAGAGCATTTATAACACCATTTTTTCAAACAAAGCAATCAAACTGGAGGGTCTAACTCCTATTCAGTATGTCATACGTCAATTACTTAAGAAACATTACCTCCATCAATTTCTTACAAATCCGGATACTAACGAAATCACAGATATTATTTGGGTTCATCCCATGAGTCTAGAGCTATCTGTCAACTTTCCGTCTGTACTGATCATTGATGCCACGTACAAGACCAATGAGTATCGAAAACCACTATTGGAGGTTGTTGGTATCACATCCACATGGCGAACTTACTCGCTTATGTTCGCTTATCTTAATAATGAGAGAGAAGAGACATTGACATGGGCATTGGATAACTTAAAAAACTGGATGCTTCAAAAGGGGGCGTCGATGCCATTGGTGTTTGTTTCAGATCGGGATTTAGCGCTTATGAACGCCATTGAAGCATGTTTCCCTACGGCACGTCACATCTTGTGTATTTGGCACATAAATCAGTGCGTCATGAAGAACTGCAGTCGTGTGCTTGGTCCGGAATGGAAGCGCTTCATCAAGTCATGGCACTCGCTTATCAATTCATCTACACCTTCGTCTTTCAAACATAAGTGGCAAGCCATGTGCGACGATTTTCGCCAGTTCCCGTATGTCATAACTTACCTGTGGCAAACATGGTTAAGGTCGTACAAAGAGCGGTTTGTTTCAGCATGGACAGATACATGTATGCACCTCGGAAGCAATTCAAGTCAAAGGTAAAATCGCTTTTTGACTTTACTATTAAAATTTTGTGCATTTCTCTACTACACGAAGAAATACTTTTTGATACTTTCCTATTTAAACACAGTACATTATTCTATTACAGGGCAGAGTCTGCACATGCGAGGCTAAAGCTATATTTGGGGGATACTATGTCATCGCTACAAACATCTTTTGATAAAATAGAAAAGATGTTGAAAAATCAGTTCGGGGAAATTAAGAAGTCGTTCGAGAAATCATTGAACATTCCACGCCACAAACAATTGCGTGACGACATTTTTGATCAGGTTAGGTGTCGCATTTCATTAGAGGCAATGGAGTTCATACATGATCAGCTAGAAACCGCTTTAGAAGTATCCCCCCACATTGTTGGCTATTGCAACTGTACGATCAAAATCACACACGGATTGCCATGCATGCACGATCTTGCATATTATCGTTCCATTTCCACTCCAATTCCGCTATGGAGTATTCACGCTCATTGGACTAGGTTGTCTATGCACGCAACCGAGTTTAATGAAGAGGGAGCACGACCTGACAGGACATCTCAGGTCGTTGAGATATTAGATGGGATGGATCCACCTATGCGAGAGCATATCATAGACAGGATTATCGATATGGCAGATCCATCTTGTAGTACAGTTCGACCTCCATCGTACAACACAAAACATAGAGGTCGACCTACAGGTAGAGATGAGCAAAGTACACGTCGCATACCTTCTTTCTCAGAAGCATCCACTTCAAGATCAAAGACTGCAACATCGTGAGTGAGAGGGAGAGGGAGACGTGGGAGGGGTTTTGGGGCTAGCAACACTCAATTTATAGTTCCATCCATCACTGATCGCTACATTCAACGATTACCTCAGGCTTATCAGCGTTATGTTTCCCACACTGTTGACGTGCTTGGTGATGGTCATTGTGGATTCAGGGCGATAGCTGCACTAATCGGGTATGGTAAAAATGATTGGAGTCGAGTACGAGAGGAGCTTATTGAAGAGATTCGACAAAATTTTTATCTATACAGTGTGATTTATCCAGTCAATGATTGGCCAAATCGTCTACTAATTTTACTGAATTGGTTCGAGCCTACAGCACCACAAAATCATTGGATGGAGGCTATGACTTTGGGAGTTGTCATCGCAACAAGGTACAACCTTGTACTGCATACATTTGATGAGGATGTTTACGGTTGTTTTACTCATTTGCCATTGAGGTCCCCTCCAGTTCCAGTCGAATACCGCCGGGAAATTGCTATTGCCCGTGTTCACAACAATCACTTCGTGCAAATTTTCTTAGAACCTCATTACCCTGTACCACCCATCCCAACATGGTGGGAGAAGAATTCATCGGATGAAGCTAAAGGATGGGCTGCCAGTTATGAAACACGTTTGCTATTGTGGTACGAAGTAATGGGTATAAACATGCCGGGAGCAGCATTTGGAGGA
The DNA here is from genome assembly GCF_030253575.1 of Rhododendron vialii. NCBI lineage: Eukaryota > Viridiplantae > Streptophyta > Magnoliopsida > Ericales > Ericaceae > Rhododendron > Rhododendron vialii. Next base: position 43,037,354 of record NC_080562.1, on the reverse strand, counting down.
GATATTGACGCAGCGGAATTCACGAGAGATTAGTTAGCGTACTAATCCAAACGAGATAAACAACTCGTCGCAACGAGCAAATCTTGCGCACAAGAAAGAAAGAGAAAATCTCTGCAATATTATTAATCAAAAAGCTTCATAAACTCTAGGTTACAAACCCTTAAATAGGCTGAAACCCTAGAAACCCTAAAAATAAACTTGGAAAATAAAAAGTGCCATAATTTGGGGCTTTTCCTAAAACTGAAAACGGGAAAGAAAAACAAGACTTTCCCAAAAAGAATCAACTTAAAAGGAAATATGGTCTAAGAGTTATTAATGAAACAAATCTTTCCTAAAACGGCAAAATAACGCAATTGAAGGCCTATACGAAGGAATTAGGCCGAAAAGCACCATCGATCATCAACTTAGGGTTAATGAGTATTGACCGGAGCGCGAAATTAAGTCAGCCCACCAAGTTTGGGCCTATTCCGAGCTCGTCCGAATTTAGCCAATTTGGGTAATCTGAAATTAAACACCGTTTGGACTTTCGGGGCTTGGCTCGGTCCAGCTGATCATGGAATTGGGCCTCCACGTGTTCTATATCAGTCCCCTCTTCTTCGAAAGAACTCGACCTCGAGTTCAAGTCTGGATACAGCGGCTCCTCAGCATGATACTCAGATAAATCAGCAACATTGAAAACCTTTGAAATCTTCATGGAATCAGGAAGATCAATCACATAAGCATTGTCACCAATCTTCTTCAAAACTTCATACGGACCATACTTCCTGGGCTTTAGCTTGTTATATGTTCCCACTGGAAACCGCTCCCTGCGCAAAAACACCATCACAAAATCCCCCTCTTTGAACAATTTCTCACGCCTGTGTTTGTCTGCAGCCCTCTTGTATTTCGCATTAGTCTCAGCTAGCTTCTGTTTTACTTGCTCATGCACCTCTTGAGCCTGTTTAGCCATTGCCTCAGCTGCAACGCTAACCCCGGGACCCCGTGAGAGACGAACCAAATCCACTGTATGCTTTGGAGATGTCACATATACCAAGGAAAAAGGTGATTTTCCCGTGGCACTGTGAACTGCACTATTGAAAGCAAACTCAGCTTGCGGCAAAGCATGATCCCACTGCTTCGGTTTGTCACCACAGATACTGCGAATCAAATTCCCCAAACTCCGATTAGTCACTTCAGTCTGTCCGTCAGTTTGTGGATGTGCAGTAGAACTCCTCTTCAGCGATGTTCCAAACATCCTCCACAGAGTCACCCAAAAATGGCTAAGGAACTTCACATCCCGATCAGAGGTAATAGACTGTGGCACCCCATGCAATCGAACTACCTCTCGAAAGAACAATCGAGCCACATGTGAGGCATCCGATGTCTTTCGACAAGCAATAAAGTGCACCATTTTAGAAAACCTGTCAACTACCACAAATACAGAATCTACACCTCGTTGGGTACGAGGTAGTCCCAACACAAAATCCATAGACAGATCCTCCCAAATATTATTAGGCACAGGCAAAGGAGTATAAAGACCAGTATTTTGAGACTGACCCTTAGATACCTGACAAGTATAGCACCTCCGCACAAAATTTCCAGCATCCTTCTTTAGTTGTGGCCAGAAATAGCGCTCCTCCAAACTCGCAATAGTCTTATCCCTCCCTAAGTGTCCACTTAACCCTCCACCATGAAGGTCTCGGATTAAGCCTTCCCTTAAAGAAGATTGAGGAATACAAAGACGATTGCCACGAAACAAGTACCCATCAGTAACATGAAAGTCACTAATAGGCCGGTTCTGAACGCATACTGCCCAAATTTCTTTGAAGTCTTCATCCTCTGGATACAGCTCCTTTAAGAACTCAAAGCCTACAACTTCATGGGCCAAAGTCACCAACAAATCAGCCCGACGACTCAATGCATCAGCCACCCTATTTGACACCCCAGACTTGTGCCGAATAGTGAACGGAAATTTCTGCAAGAACGTAGCCCAGCGCACATGCATACTGTCCAACTTCTTCTGGCTATTGATGAACTTCAGCGCTTGATGATCAGTGTACAACACGAACTCCCTCTGAATCAAATAATGCTCCCAATGTTTAAGAGCGCGAATCACAGAATAGAACTCCTGATCATAAGTGCTCCACTTTTGTCTAGCTTCACTTAGCTTTTCACTAAAGAAAGCCACTGGTCTCTTCTCTTGGGACAAAACAGCCCCAATACCAACTCCACTAGCATCACACTCAACTTCAAAAATCTTCTCAAAGCTAGGTAGAGCTAATACCGGTGCAGTACAAAGCCGTTCTTTAACCAGCGCGAAACTTTGCTCCGCTTCACTTCCCCACAGAAACTTGCCCTTTTTCAAGCACTCCGTGATTGGTGCTACGATAGTACTGAAATTTCGAATGAATCGCCTATAGAAGGTGGCCAATCCATGGAAACTTCTCACTTCCGTAACAGATTTAGGCGTTGGCCAATCACGAATAACTCGAACCTTCTCTTCATCCACATGAATACCTTCAGAACTCACCACATAGCCCAAGAATAATAAGCTGCGAGTCAAGAAACTGCACTTCTTGAGTTGAATATATAGCTTATTTTCTTGCAGCACCATCAGCACTTGGTGCACATGCTCCACATGCTCCTCCTCAGACTTGCTATAAATCAGTATGTCGTCGAAATAAACGACAACAAACTTTCCAGTGAAAGGCCGCAGAACCTGATTCATCACCCTCATAAAAGTACTCGGCGCGTTAGAAAGGCCGAATGGCATAACCAACCATTCGTACAGGCCATCCTTAGTTTTGAACGCCGTCTTCCATTCGTCTCCCGGTCGGATACGAATCTGATGGTACCCGCTCCGCAAATCAATCTTCGAAAACCACTTCGACCCATCCAACATATCAAGCATATCATCCAGGCGAGGAATTGGAAATCTATACTTGATGGTTATTTTGTTGATGGCCCGACTGTCCACGCACATACGCCAACTCCCATCTTTCTTTGGCGTCAACAAGGCTGGAACACCACATGGACTCAAACTCTCCCGAATGTGCCCCTTCTGCAGCAACTCCTCTACTTTCTCCCTCAGAATCTCATTCTCCTTCGGACTCATCCGATAATGTGGTAGGTTGGGCAGACTTGCCCCAGGCACCAAATCTATCGCATGCTGAATATCTCTCATTGGAGGGAGCTCATTAGGCACATCTTCAGTTACAAGCTCCTCAAATTCCTCCAATAATGGCTGTATCTTTTTAGGTATAGGAACTATCAGAATCTTTGCTTTGTCCCTTTCCTCCACAACCAGAGACTTTACCACCATAGCATAAACCTGTTCCGACTCCTTGAAATCTGTCACAAATTCAGCTTCGGAACTAGCAATTGTTAGAAACGAAGACCCTTCTGTTTTAGGTGGTTTGACAGGCTCCTTATGACTGGAAGGAGCCATAACAACCTTACGTGACTCCCAATTAAAACTATAAGTATTATCACGACCCTTATAAACAATATCAACATCAAACTGCCAGGGTCTACCTAATAGTACATGGCTAGCATCCATCTCAATTACATCACAGATAACTTCAGATCTATAAATTTTCCCAATTGAAAGAGGAAGTTTACAAATTTCAGTTACCTTCACCGTAGGGCCTTTCTTTATCCAACCGATGCTGTATGGAGAGGGATGAGGTTCGGTTGGCAACTTCAAATGGTCCACCAGTCTTTTTGCCACAAAATTCTCACAACTCCCACTGTCCACGATCAAGTCACATACTTTCTGATTGATGGAACAGTTTGATCGAAAGATGTTGTGACGCTGATTGGAATCTTCTGCTCTCGGCGCGAATAACACCCGTTGCACCACACAATTCACTCGTTCCCCATCCTCTTCTGCATAATCTACATCATAAGAATTTTCTTCTGGCCAATCCTCTTCAGGCCCATCTTCTTCGCCACCCCCTTCTACTAGGCCCACCTTCCGATCTGGACACTCATTGGAGCGGTGTCCAGGCTTGCTACACCGAAAACACTTATCTCCAAAGGGTTTGGCATATGGATTAGGGGCTTTAGTCACGTTCCTGTTATTGGAGCTACCTGCCTGATTAGCTCCTCCAAATTTAGAACCACCACCAACTGTAACTTTAGGTTGAAAAGGAGGCACTGTTGGCTGTTTCTCTTTCCCCTTATCAGCAGCAGGAACAAACGACTCTCGACGGTATCCTGAATTGGCTGGTTTACGCTCCATCTGTTCGGCCTTAATTGCTAAGTTAAGGGCGTCATCAACTTCCCAAACAGGCTGCAATCCTATCTTTTCCTGAATTGAGGGTTTCAACCCGTTCATGTACCTCGCTACTTGCTGACCTTCAGTCTCACTCAGATTATTACGTTCTGAGAGTCGATTGAATTCAGTCGTGTAATCAAAAACAGACCTAGATCCCTGCGAACAGTTCTGGTATGACCGGAACAGATGTTGGTCATAGTCAGACGGCAAAAACCTCTCCATCATAAGCTGTTTCATTCTGCGCCATGTTGTCACAGACTCTTTTCCTTGCCTCCGTCGTCTCGCCTGCAATTGGTCCCACCAAACTGCAGCGCCGCTCTTTAGTTTATAAGCGACCATCTTTACTTGCTTCGACTCAGGAACTTCCATCATATTAAGGAACCTCTCAACCTCTGAAACCCAGTCAAGAAACTCTTCCATCTGTAAATTACCGTTGAACGTGGGAAGGTCCACTTTCATGCGGTAATCATCGAACCGATGTTGTTGTCGCCAAACGAGACGGTCTTCTTGTTCTTCATTATCCTCAGGTTCGAATTCTTCACTCTCAGCATCATGTATTACCATCTGACGACGACCGGCTGCGCCTCGGGCAAATCCTCCGGCACGATTCCGATCTTGGTTACGAGGTTGGCGATGGGCAAATCCCAACGCGCGATCCTCCTCAACCCTCCCTGGCCTTTGGCGGATTTGTAGAGTCATCTCCTGCAGCATCTCACGGATCTCAGTGAACTGAGTGCGGGTATCCTGACGGATCTCAGTGAACTGAGTGCGGGTATCCTGACGGATCTCCGTCAACTGTGCTTGTTGATCCTCCACCATCCTCCTTAGGTCAGTAAGCCCACGACCAACGTCAATGGGTGTGTCTTCTTCTGTGTTTAGTGCCATCGAACCAGGCAAAGCCTTGCTCTGATACCACTTGACGCAGCGGAATTCACGAGAGATTAGTTAGCGTACTAATCCAAACGAGATAAACAACTCGTCGCAACGAGCAAATCTTGCGCACAAGAAAGAAAGAGAAAATCTCTGCAATATTATTAATCAAAAAGCTTCATAAACTCTAGGTTACAAACCCTTAAATAGGCTGAAACCCTAGAAACCCTAAAAATAAACTTGGAAAATAAAAAGTGCCATAATTTGGGGCTTTTCCTAAAACTGAAAACGGGAAAGAAAAACAAGACTTTCCCAAAAAGAATCAACTTAAAAGGAAATATGGTCTAAGAGTTATTAATGAAACAAATCTTTCCTAAAACGGCAAAATAACGCAATTGAAGGCCTATACGAAGGAATTAGGCCGAAAAGCACCATCGATCATCAACTTAGGGTTAATGAGTATTGACCGGAGCGCGAAATTAAGTCAGCCCACCAAGTTTGGGCCTATTCCGAGCTCGTCCGAATTTAGCCAATTTGGGTAATCTGAAATTAAACACCGTTTGGACTTTCGGGGCTTGGCTCGGTCCAGCTGATCATGGAATTGGGCCTCCACGTGTTCTATATCAGTCCCCTCTTCTTCGAAAGAACTCGACCTCGAGTTCAAGTCTGGATACAGCGGCTCCTCAGCATGATACTCAGATAAATCAGCAACATTGAAAACCTTTGAAATCTTCATGGAATCAGGAAGATCAATCACATAAGCATTGTCACCAATCTTCTTCAAAACTTCATACGGACCATACTTCCTGGGCTTTAGCTTGTTATATGTTCCCACTGGAAACCGCTCCCTGCGCAAAAACACCATCACAAAATCCCCCTCTTTGAACAATTTCTCACGCCTGTGTTTGTCTGCAGCCCTCTTGTATTTCGCATTAGTCTCAGCTAGCTTCTGTTTTACTTGCTCATGCACCTCTTGAGCCTGTTTAGCCATTGCCTCAGCTGCAACGCTAACCCCGGGACCCCGTGAGAGACGAACCAAATCCACTGTATGCTTTGGAGATGTCACATATACCAAGGAAAAAGGTGATTTTCCCGTGGCACTGTGAACTGCACTATTGAAAGCAAACTCAGCTTGCGGCAAAGCATGATCCCACTGCTTCGGTTTGTCACCACAGATACTGCGAATCAAATTCCCCAAACTCCGATTAGTCACTTCAGTCTGTCCGTCAGTTTGTGGATGTGCAGTAGAACTCCTCTTCAGCGATGTTCCAAACATCCTCCACAGAGTCACCCAAAAATGGCTAAGGAACTTCACATCCCGATCAGAGGTAATAGACTGTGGCACCCCATGCAATCGAACTACCTCTCGAAAGAACAATCGAGCCACATGTGAGGCATCCGATGTCTTTCGACAAGCAATAAAGTGCACCATTTTAGAAAACCTGTCAACTACCACAAATACAGAATCTACACCTCGTTGGGTACGAGGTAGTCCCAACACAAAATCCATAGACAGATCCTCCCAAATATTATTAGGCACAGGCAAAGGAGTATAAAGACCAGTATTTTGAGACTGACCCTTAGATACCTGACAAGTATAGCACCTCCGCACAAAATTTCCAGCATCCTTCTTTAGTTGTGGCCAGAAATAGCGCTCCTCCAAACTCGCAATAGTCTTATCCCTCCCTAAGTGTCCACTTAACCCTCCACCATGAAGGTCTCGGATTAAGCCTTCCCTTAAAGAAGATTGAGGAATACAAAGACGATTGCCACGAAACAAGTACCCATCAGTAACATGAAAGTCACTAATAGGCCGGTTCTGAACGCATACTGCCCAAATTTCTTTGAAGTCTTCATCCTCTGGATACAGCTCCTTTAAGAACTCAAAGCCTACAACTTCATGGGCCAAAGTCACCAACAAATCAGCCCGACGACTCAATGCATCAGCCACCCTATTTGACACCCCAGACTTGTGCCGAATAGTGAACGGAAATTTCTGCAAGAACGTAGCCCAGCGCACATGCATACTGTCCAACTTCTTCTGGCTATTGATGAACTTCAGCGCTTGATGATCAGTGTACAACACGAACTCCCTCTGAATCAAATAATGCTCCCAATGTTTAAGAGCGCGAATCACAGAATAGAACTCCTGATCATAAGTGCTCCACTTTTGTCTAGCTTCACTTAGCTTTTCACTAAAGAAAGCCACTGGTCTCTTCTCTTGGGACAAAACAGCCCCAATACCAACTCCACTAGCATCACACTCAACTTCAAAAATCTTCTCAAAGCTAGGTAGAGCTAATACCGGTGCAGTACAAAGCCGTTCTTTAACCAGCGCGAAACTTTGCTCCGCTTCACTTCCCCACAGAAACTTGCCCTTTTTCAAGCACTCCGTGATTGGTGCTACGATAGTACTGAAATTTCGAATGAATCGCCTATAGAAGGTGGCCAATCCATGGAAACTTCTCACTTCCGTAACAGATTTAGGCGTTGGCCAATCACGAATAACTCGAACCTTCTCTTCATCCACATGAATACCTTCAGAACTCACCACATAGCCCAAGAATAATAAGCTGCGAGTCAAGAAACTGCACTTCTTGAGTTGAATATATAGCTTATTTTCTTGCAGCACCATCAGCACTTGGTGCACATGCTCCACATGCTCCTCCTCAGACTTGCTATAAATCAGTATGTCGTCGAAATAAACGACAACAAACTTTCCAGTGAAAGGCCGCAGAACCTGATTCATCACCCTCATAAAAGTACTCGGCGCGTTAGAAAGGCCGAATGGCATAACCAACCATTCGTACAGGCCATCCTTAGTTTTGAACGCCGTCTTCCATTCGTCTCCCGGTCGGATACGAATCTGATGGTACCCGCTCCGCAAATCAATCTTCGAAAACCACTTCGACCCATCCAACATATCAAGCATATCATCCAGGCGAGGAATTGGAAATCTATACTTGATGGTTATTTTGTTGATGGCCCGACTGTCCACGCACATACGCCAACTCCCATCTTTCTTTGGCGTCAACAAGGCTGGAACACCACATGGACTCAAACTCTCCCGAATGTGCCCCTTCTGCAGCAACTCCTCTACTTTCTCCCTCAGAATCTCATTCTCCTTCGGACTCATCCGATAATGTGGTAGGTTGGGCAGACTTGCCCCAGGCACCAAATCTATCGCATGCTGAATATCTCTCATTGGAGGGAGCTCATTAGGCACATCTTCAGTTACAAGCTCCTCAAATTCCTCCAATAATGGCTGTATCTTTTTAGGTATAGGAACTATCAGAATCTTTGCTTTGTCCCTTTCCTCCACAACCAGAGACTTTACCACCATAGCATAAACCTGTTCCGACTCCTTGAAATCTGTCACAAATTCAGCTTCGGAACTAGCAATTGTTAGAAACGAAGACCCTTCTGTTTTAGGTGGTTTGACAGGCTCCTTATGACTGGAAGGAGCCATAACAACCTTACGTGACTCCCAATTAAAACTATAAGTATTATCACGACCCTTATAAACAATATCAACATCAAACTGCCAGGGTCTACCTAATAGTACATGGCTAGCATCCATCTCAATTACATCACAGATAACTTCAGATCTATAAATTTTCCCAATTGAAAGAGGAAGTTTACAAATTTCAGTTACCTTCACCGTAGGGCCTTTCTTTATCCAACCGATGCTGTATGGAGAGGGATGAGGTTCGGTTGGCAACTTCAAATGGTCCACCAGTCTTTTTGCCACAAAATTCTCACAACTCCCACTGTCCACGATCAAGTCACATACTTTCTGATTGATGGAACAGTTTGATCGAAAGATGTTGTGACGCTGATTGGAATCTTCTGCTCTCGGCGCGAATAACACCCGTTGCACCACACAATTCACTCGTTCCCCATCCTCTTCTGCATAATCTACATCATAAGAATTTTCTTCTGGCCAATCCTCTTCAGGCCCATCTTCTTCGCCACCCCCTTCTACTAGGCCCACCTTCCGATCTGGACACTCATTGGAGCGGTGTCCAGGCTTGCTACACCGAAAACACTTATCTCCAAAGGGTTTGGCATATGGATTAGGGGCTTTAGTCACGTTCCTGTTATTGGAGCTACCTGCCTGATTAGCTCCTCCAAATTTAGAACCACCACCAACTGTAACTTTAGGTTGAAAAGGAGGCACTGTTGGCTGTTTCTCTTTCCCCTTATCAGCAGCAGGAACAAACGACTCTCGACGGTATCCTGAATTGGCTGGTTTACGCTCCATCTGTTCGGCCTTAATTGCTAAGTTAAGGGCGTCATCAACTTCCCAAACAGGCTGCAATCCTATCTTTTCCTGAATTGAGGGTTTCAACCCGTTCATGTACCTCGCTACTTGCTGACCTTCAGTCTCACTCAGATTATTACGTTCTGAGAGTCGATTGAATTCAGTCGTGTAATCAAAAACAGACCTAGATCCCTGCGAACAGTTCTGGTATGACCGGAACAGATGTTGGTCATAGTCAGACGGCAAAAACCTCTCCATCATAAGCTGTTTCATTCTGCGCCATGTTGTCACAGACTCTTTTCCTTGCCTCCGTCGTCTCGCCTGCAATTGGTCCCACCAAACTGCAGCGCCGCTCTTTAGTTTATAAGCGACCATCTTTACTTGCTTCGACTCAGGAACTTCCATCATATTAAGGAACCTCTCAACCTCTGAAACCCAGTCAAGAAACTCTTCCATCTGTAAATTACCGTTGAACGTGGGAAGGTCCACTTTCATGCGGTAATCATCGAACCGATGTTGTTGTCGCCAAACGAGACGGTCTTCTTGTTCTTCATTATCCTCAGGTTCGAATTCTTCACTCTCAGCATCATGTATTACCATCTGACGACGACCGGCTGCGCCTCGGGCAAATCCTCCGGCACGATTCCGATCTTGGTTACGAGGTTGGCGATGGGCAAATCCCAACGCGCGATCCTCCTCAACCCTCCCTGGCCTTTGGCGGATTTGTAGAGTCATCTCCTGCAGCATCTCACGGATCTCAGTGAACTGAGTGCGGGTATCCTGACGGATCTCAGTGAACTGAGTGCGGGTATCCTGACGGATCTCCGTCAACTGTGCTTGTTGATCCTCCACCATCCTCCTTAGGTCAGTAAGCCCACGACCAACGTCAATGGGTGTGTCTTCTTCTGTGTTTAGTGCCATCGAACCAGGCAAAGCCTTGCTCTGATACCACTTGACGCAGCGGAATTCACGAGAGATTAGTTAGCGTACTAATCCAAACGAGATAAACAACTCGTCGCAACGAGCAAATCTTGCGCACAAGAAAGAAAGAGAAAATCTCTGCAATATTATTAATCAAAAAGCTTCATAAACTCTAGGTTACAAACCCTTAAATAGGCTGAAACCCTAGAAACCCTAAAAATAAACTTGGAAAATAAAAAGTGCCATAATTTGGGGCTTTTCCTAAAACTGAAAACGGGAAAGAAAAACAAGACTTTCCCAAAAAGAATCAACTTAAAAGGAAATATGGTCTAAGAGTTATTAATGAAACAAATCTTTCCTAAAACGGCAAAATAACGCAATTGAAGGCCTATACGAAGGAATTAGGCCGAAAAGCACCATCGATCATCAACTTAGGGTTAATGAGTATTGACCGGAGCGCGAAATTAAGTCAGCCCACCAAGTTTGGGCCTATTCCGAGCTCGTCCGAATTTAGCCAATTTGGGTAATCTGAAATTAAACACCGTTTGGACTTTCGGGGCTTGGCTCGGTCCAGCTGATCATGGAATTGGGCCTCCACGTGTTCTATATCAGATATTGATTAAAATTTGTGTTTTTTTGTATTTTCATGTTTTGACAATATGTACTCAATTATAATAAAATGAAATTTTATTTCAATTTATTATTGTTCATTACAAGTTATTTTTATTATTCATTGTTAAGACTAAAAAAAAAAAGAAGAATGGATGTAAATGGGAAAAGAAACAAATAAAAAAAATAGAAAAGATTATTAAAATAATAAAAAAAAGGTTCAAAGTGGAAGGAAACAAAAGGAAATAGAGAGAAAAAAACAAAAAAAAAATTCTAACAAAAAAGAAACAAAAGGAAATAAAGAAGAAAAAAGAAGAAAAATTTTTTTTTAATGAAAGTGGGAGGAACAGGAGAAGGGGGGAGGGGAGGGGGTAAAATGGGAAATGGAGTGTGGGGCCGGGGGGAGGAGTAGTAGCCCTCTCACTCCAGCCCTTAATTCAAAATTATATCAAATCGAACTTTACTCTCATTTTACTCCACGGGAGACTCGAAGTTTTAGTCCAATCACCGGACGAGATTTGAGATGTGATTTCCGAAGGCGATTCTGACAGCAACGCCCACATTGATCTGAATGGTTGGTCTCTCTGTCTTTTTCTGATGGTTATTTTTTCAGGGTTTCATTCGTAGTCATAGTTCATGGATTGGGAAGAGCTGTGCATAGGGCTATTTCAATTGCAAAGCTCTGCACATGTATAGACCGTTCATTTCTTTTGCTTGCAGAGAGAGATGTTTCTAGAGCGCTTGGTTGTCAGCTGAAATTGGGGGTTCATCGAAGTTCTTCTTGATCGGGTGAGTGTTATTTTTGATGCAATTCCTGCTATATTCTGCTTATTTGCATGTCGATCGAGCCTTGAGTAAAGGATTTTGGTTCTGAGAAATTTTTATAAATAGGATGTTTTGATGTTGATCTTTGTTTTGTTTGTTTGTTTGAATTTTGTTTGAACAGAACATTTGATAACATCACGTGTCCCATCTACTCTCATTAACGAGCATTATATGTTCCAGTTTGCCCTTTTGAATGAGATTTCAATCTTATATGTACCTATGTAGGCTCGCTTGTGAAAAGTCATATTTGAAGGAACTCTAAAAGTCATATTAGAGGAGGATGTGTAGCATCCTGTTGGAATGCATGCTTACATGGAGTATAGAACCTAGTTTTGGTAGAATCAGACGAGGATTAGATAACAATTGTGGACCCCCTGCCGTGTTTCTGCTTTCTAATGTGTGAGACGTATGATAATCTGCTCTTTTCAGGTCATAAGAGAATAAATACTCATAGAAGCATTGTTGTTCCCGTCAACAGTATTTGTGTATTACTCTCTACTATTGACTTGGGAAATTCGAGAAACTAGGTTTCGAAGGCTTTCATGTCACTGCTTCCACTATTTGTATTCCCACTGTGATGTTTTCCCTAGGCTTTTTTGTATGCTTTATTATCTCTTTTATTTGATTGGAAGGAGTGGAATGATGCTTATCCATTGCATGTTCTCGGGTTGAGTGTGGGTATGTTAACAAATGTTGGAGCCATTAATTTAGTTCTCATGTCTAAGGGCACCATATAGTTTCATGTTTCTGCAGTTTCATGCAAGAGTTTGCTGCTTAAGGTACAAGGATACAGAGAGGAATAGAAAGGATAGAAGTTAACCTATAAATTCTATAGTTTTCTCACATTTGCAACCATTCAAACTGAAATCCCAGTAGGACCGTCATAACAAAGCTAAAAGACTTTGAATTGGTGTGTTCACTTGTCATGGTCTTATGAAATTAGAGACATGCGATGGTCCTTGCAGAAGCCCCAAGGATGAGTGCAACATTTTTTGTCATTTATATACTGCTTGCGCTTGTAAACCTATGCCCGTGAAATCTACCTCTTTGCCCATGTAAGACCACAGAACGGACAAACTTTAGCAAATGGTACAAGGCAGAGAAGATAGAAGCATAGGATACTATAAATTGTACTTCAGAAAAGATGGGTGAAAACTCTTCCTTCTCTTGCGTAGCCAATATTTTGTTATATTAGCATCATGAGCACCAAACGAGGTAGAGGAATCAAGGAAGGAGGTAGAGAGTAAACGAGGACAAGAAACGTCCCCCTAACGTATGCCAAACCCCAAAGAAAATGTTTTCTTTCTGTAATCCTAGATGTGCTTTTAAACAAGAAGCATCTCAAACCTACACAAGTTGTCGAGGAAAAAAGCCGGAAAAGAGAACCGGCGACAGTCATCACCACCACTAACAGTAGACATAGGACATGTTCCATCTTCCTTCCTTGTAATTCATGTGCTTTTATGCTCAGGGTGTCTTTATGTGTGAAAGAACCCTTGTCAAGTGCAGGGAGTGCATGATATAAATTTCTCTGAATACAGAAAGGTTAAAAATTGATTGACTGCAACTCATAAAAAACTAATGCTGTGTTTGGATGAGAATTTAAAATTTTTCTCTGAATACAGAAAGCTTACTCGTATAAAAATTTATGAAGGGGTATGAAATAGTACTTGATTTGGATGAGGTATTACAAAAGGAGAATAAAATAGTACTTGGTTTAGATGGAGTATAAATTGGGGGTATAAGGAAGGGTGGATGATGTAAAAAGCTGTCAAATGACCCTTTTGCCCTTGTGCAATTTCTAAATTAATTATGTATTACATTTTATATATAATTGCAAATTTAATTATTCTTCCACAATTTAAGCCGTAATATTTATTTTTACTAACAAATTAACGAATTTAGTATTATTATTAAACAATTTTTTTTTTTATAAAATTTGGTTTTTTTAATAAGTATGAAAAAATTAAAATTCAATTTTTAAAGTGTTTTTTATGCTGATAATTTTGTATTTTTTTAAGTGTGGATGGGTGAGGTTGTGAGAAACACATGGCACACATGCACATGATAATTTTTTCTTGTTCCTATCGCCATAATAAAAGAGAGAGGGAGAGAGAGAGAAACGGCAGCAGTAGCAGAAAGACGAAGTCGAAGACAATCTGCTGTGCGTTCATCGTCACAACCTGGCCTGGTTCATCTTCCCTCTCTCCGATTTGCTGCTGCTGTTGTTCTTCTTCTTCATGTTTTCCTGCTATAAATCGAAAAACCCTAGCAAATAGGGGGTTGGGGGAGGGGACAAGGAGGGATGAAATTGTCCAATTTTAAGAGAATTGGGAATATAACTTAATAACACTTCAAACCCCAGCCATAACTAATACGCCGCAAGCCCTCTCGACCATTTGGGCCCACCTCCTTACAAGGGCATAACTAATCCCCTTGCCCATCCAGCATCCAATTGGGCCAATACTAAAAAGAAACCATTATACTCGGTGACTTTCAGTCCAAAACAGAACACATTTCAGTGTCAACTATTCATTTCCTCAGCTGAAAACCCATTTTAGTCCAAAACAAAAAAAAACACACATACCCCGATCTCTCTCTCTACACCCCTCTCTATCTCCGCACACTCCAATATCGGTGATCAAAACCCACACCGATCTGAGTTATGTAGTGGGGCTTGTTCGGATTCGCCGAACAAATTCGCAGTGGGGCTTGTTCTGATTCGCGGATCTAAGTTATGCAGTGGGCTTGCCCGTCTCCTCTCCAAACAAATTCGCCGGAGCTTGTTCTGATTTTCCGGTGAGCTGCGTTTTCCCTCTCTGGTGAAATGATGAAATGGTGTACATGCAGTGGGGGTAATTGTGTCAATAGCTAAAAAAGGGAGTTCTTCCCCAGCCAAACCCATGGGACAGGATTATTAATTACCCACCCCCCCCGCCCATGGAATGGTTAATCCGGTGAAATGGAGGGATTCACAATTCCCTCGGATTGCTAATCCGGCCTATCAAAATCAAAACAAACAAAGTTTTTGAGTTCCCTTTCACCTTCGTAATCCTATCGTACCCCTGAATCCGGCTATCAAACACGCCCTGAAGGACCAGCGGGATTCATAGCCAAACCCTCCCCCTACCCCTACAGGGTATACAACCCATATCAAACGTGGCCTAAACGGACTTGTCGCGTATTTTTTTCATAGCTAAACACTTCGGGGACTGAAAAATTATTCAGTGTTTCTAGGGCTCCTTTTCTTCTACTACACATTGAAGTAGCGAAAAAAGGCCTAGGGCACCACGTGATAATCTGTAGTGTGGGGACAAGGCATGGGCGCGGGGACAAGACATATGGGACACCTTGGGGGAATATGACTTTTAGAGGCTTTTTCGGTTGTAACTGTAATACAAAAGAATTGGGGGTAGAATTTGTGAACTAGAAGTATTTCCACTTGATAATCTCTCCCACTCCCTCCCTTTGACGTACTTTGTCCGATTCGAAAATACCCACCGATTTTGGAGCAAATATTTGCCAGAAAACTGACAGATGTTGATTCCCTTCTGCTAATCTTCAATTTTTAGTCAATAGAATCAAGCAAGTTTTATATCCATTGATTAAAGGGTTAGGGTTTGGTTTTATATCCATCCACCAATTCAAGAAATGCATTGGTTTCCAAAGCACTCTTGATTTGTGTGTTTCTTTCATAATATATGAGTCTTTGGTCGTACTGTCTTTTTTTGGGTAAGTTGGTCGTACTATCTTGTTTGTGATGAACGTACAGAAGTTAGAGAACTAGAAAACCAGGTTTGGATGTGGGGTTAAGTGGAACCCAAAGTCGTTTTTGCCGAAAAGTTGAAGTTGAGCTCGAACTTCTATGTCTGGAATATGATCTATCCTCTGTTTTCAAGCTAGACGAAGAGATCTGTAACAGTTTTTTGAACTTCAATTGTTGGTCTTGTGATTGTGACGTTTTTCTATTTGGTCTGGTACCGTGAATGTGAAGAAAAACTTAAAATACCACTAATGATTAAATACGAAGAAACTAAGAAATGCTTTCCGTTAGTTGTACGGGTAGTGCCAAAGTTGAACTTTTCCTTCCATATCTCAGTCCCTTAACTAACCTGCATGCTGGCACATAACTAAATCAGCTTCTACCCAACTCAATCAAAAACTATCCATATTCCTAACTGAGCTGCGGAATGCTAACTAACTACATGCTATCTACCACAAGTTACACAGTTCTTTATGACATGCATCCACTCCATTGCTTGATGGTTTTGACATACTCGTTAATTCTTTCTTTCCATCTCTGAGTTTGTGGATCTAATAATGCATAATCTGGTGTAGGAGCATGCTAGATGGCGTGGCTCATAATTATTGTTTCAGTTTTTGTGATGTGGATTTCTACATTGTGCAAGATTCTCCACACAGCTCGCTCATCTTCTAAGGCTGCATTTTTAAGTAATGGTGGGGATCCTTATAAATGTTATCATACTTATTGTACGTTTAGGCATCCGTTGGTTTATACCGGTTTTCCACCAATTTCAGGTGGATCTTTTCACCAGAGAAACGTCTTACTGGTTATTGCCCATCCTGATGATGAGTCCATGTACGCTTTAAATTATGAATGCCTATCTAATGAAGCATTCTGTGTTTTATTTTGAGTTGTGCAACTTTTATAGGCATTTAAAATTGAGTTTGTGTTTTTAAGGTTTATTCATTCTTCTCTCTTGTGAAAATTATCGTTGTAAACTGGCAATTTTGAGACAATTGTCAGCACTTGTTGAGATTCCACTTGTGAATTTCTTGTCAACAAGTGTTAGTGTTTGTCATATCCAAAAGCTTAAGCTTCTAGTAAAGTCATCTAACACCCTTAGGAGCAATCCCGTTTGCACGTGGAGATGCAAGCATCTAAACAAGCAAAGAAGAAGAACAATCTGAGAAGAAGAGAAATAGAAAGCAATAGGAAACAAATGCAGATGAAGAGATTTGGATCCAAGACTTCCTACAAACCAAAGCTAAGCTTTGATTCACCATCTCAAGTCACCAGTTGTACAAAGAGTTTAAAATGTAGTTGTCCTTGGAATAACTCAAATATGCTGATAGATCTCAAAAACAAATGAAAGGCCGTTACTTATGGCTGGTTCCGTCAATGTGGCTTCTAGGAGAGAGTGACTAGGTGCAGACCAGATTCCTAGAATTATTTGCACAATGTGGCTCCCACAATTTCGTGCCTATTTTTGTATACTTGACAGCCAGTCTATTCACTGTTGGATCCAGAAGTTGCCTCTCACGTGCGTTTTTGCGAACATCATAAATGAAATTCAACTCTAAGATCTGGATGACTGTTTTATTTTTTTTGGTTCAAATTTTATGTTTTGACCTCTTTATTTTTTGTACTTTTTGATCTGTGAGGGTGTATTGTATGAAAGTCATATATTGCAATTCTGCAGGTTTTTTACTCCTACAATAAACTACCTCACTTCCAGGGGGCATAGTGTACACATAATTTGCATGTCAACGGGTAATACAATGTTCCTTGCCCTTTAATCAATTTTAGTCGCATATCTTTCAACTTTACATAAGCGTTCTTATTTATGAAGTAAGCTTGATGTTGCTGGAAAACTTGTATGCCTATCCATAGTTCTGTTTAAGAACTTTCGTGTTTTTATTTTTGTTTTACTAGATCGATTTAATTTGTATTTCCTACGAAAGTTGAGGTAAAGCGTATTACATCTGTCTTCTTCAATGAAATATCTCATTAATAATCTTAATTAGTTGGATTTCATGCGTTTCTAGGCAATGCAAATGGAATGGGAAACATTAGGAAAGAAGAGCTATATCAGGCTTCTGCAGTGCTTAAGGTGGTGTTCGTTCTATCTCAGGCTTTCTTTATCTGCTGGTGTGATGCTGAACTCTGGATTCATTTGTATTCATCAAAGTGTTCTCTTAGTTGTGCGAGGATTCTACTCCGTATTACTTTTGAATATAGTTCAGTTCCTCGAAATACGGAGTTGTTTGGTGCAGACCTTCTAAAAGATGATGGTGTTGCCTCTCGATATTCTGACATAGTGACATTTAATCTGTTATATAGATTCCAGTCCAACAAGTGAAAATCCTGGACCATCCAGATTTTCAGGTTCTTGCTTCAAAGTCTTCTGAAAAATTGTGCCATCTTTGGTATTTTCAAATACAATGTTGACGCCAAATACTGGAAGTAACTTTGTTCTTTTTAGGATGGTTTTGGCAAAGTATGGAACTGTGAATTATTGGCAAGTATAATTGATGAGGAAATTCGTAGTCACGCCATTGATTTGGTAAGATTTTGTTGCAGTATGCACCTAAATTTACTGCTTCATAATTCCTTTATAAGTTTTCCATGGTTGGATTTATCCTCTGCTGGCTTATCTATGTGTGACAAGGGAGTTCCGAAAGTTCCGTTTTTTATGTTGCAACAAAGTGCTCTATGCTTATCATATTGTGGTTGATAAATAACTTGTCTTTGTGGTGTTTCCAGATAATTACTTTTGATAACTATGGTGTTT
The DNA here is from genome assembly GCF_030253575.1 of Rhododendron vialii. NCBI lineage: Eukaryota > Viridiplantae > Streptophyta > Magnoliopsida > Ericales > Ericaceae > Rhododendron > Rhododendron vialii. Next base: position 43,019,071 of record NC_080562.1, on the reverse strand, counting down.
CGGGTCACTGTAATCATCGTGAAGTGAATCTTGGGATGCGGTAAGTAGACTTTGTTTTGTTCCACTTAGTTTTTTATGAGTTGCAGTCAATCAATTTTTAACCTTTCTGTATTCAGAGAAATTTATATCATGCACTCCCTGCACTTGACAAGGGTTCTTTCACACATAAAGACACCCTGAGAATAAAAGCACATGAATTACAAGGACGGAAGATGGAACATGTCCTATGTCTACTGTTAGTGGTGGTGGTGACTGTAGCCGGTTCTCTTTTCTGGCTTTTTTCCTCGACAACTTGTGTAGGTTTGAGATGCTTCTTGTTTAAAAGCACGTCTAGGATTACAGAAAGAAAACATTTTCTTTGGGGTTTGGCATACCTTGGGGGGACGTTTCTTGTCCTCGTTTACTCTCTACCTCCTTCCTTGATTCCTCTACCTCGTTTGGTGCTCATGATGCTAATATAACAAAATATTGGCTACGCAAGGGAAGGAAGACTTTTCACCCATCTTTTCTGAAGTACAATTTATAGTATCCTATGCTTCTATCTTCTCTGCCTTGTACCATTTGCTAAAGTTTGTCCGTTCTGTGGTCTTACATGGGCAAAGAGGTAGATTTCATGGGCATAGGTTTACAAGCGCAAGCAGTATATAAATGACAAAAAATGTTGCACTCATCCTTGGGGCTTCTGCAAGGACCATCGCATGTCTCTAATTTCATAAGACTATGACAAGTGAACACACCAATTCAAAGTCTTTTAGCTTTGTTATGACGGTACTACTGGGATTTCAGTTTGAATGGTTGCAAATGTGAGAAAACTATAGAATTTATAGGTTAACTGTTATCCTTTCTATTCCTCTCTGTATCCTTGTACCTTAAGCAGCAAACTCTTGCATGAAACTGCAGAAAGAGATATTGAAGCTTGGGAACTAGTACGTCTTCTTTTCCTTCTTTGATATTGATCTGTTAAGTTTGATTTTGTTCTGGTTTCTTACAATCTTGTGTATTCTGTTCTCATTATCATCAGATCAGTAACAATATATTACGGAAGTATAGTGGACCTGTTGATATCTGTTTGTCCCTTGTTTATGTCACAATGTATCAAAATGGAGAGTTGCATTGTCTGCTGAATGAACGTCCAAATAGAAGCTATAATGCAATGGCCCAACACAGGAGCCAGTGGATTTGGTACGTGTGCTTTCTTATCTGTTCCAAAATCCAAGGGAAGAAGGAAAGATAGCCCAACCTTCTGCTTTGTTATATGGGATTGGCTGATTAGCTTTGGCAAGCATCTGTACAAACTTCCAGTAATTAAGCTTTTGTGCTTGGTAGACTTTCATTGCAAACATTATTCGCCATGTTCTAAAGCTGTGATTTTTTGAATTAGCTCTTAACTAAGTGTCACAGGGCATTTTTTCACATTATGGTAGTCTTAATGAGTCCTCTGAGGCTTGTTGACCCGATTAACGGTGTATCCCCTTGGACCGTGGGTTGGAAGATGCTTTTTTGTTGCATCAAGGATCATGTTTGATTTGTCAAGAGGCTTGGGACTATTAGTGCAAAGGGATTGCTAATTCCCCAAAATGGTGGGATTAGCAGTACCACCTACTGCATGGTATTGCCAATCCAATCCCCTTGGACTGCCCACCTCAACTTTTCCAAAACGGTCTAATTTTATCCTACCCTTGTGTTATATCCTATCCCCATTAAACTAATCCCGCAAAATGTCATACGTTATATAGTAATCTTCTGGTAATGGTGTTACGGATCTGGTTGAATCCCTCAAACCCATACATGATGCACAGTTATCAGACATGGCCTAAGGGTAGGTTAACAAACTTAAAGTGGTTTTATTTTCCATGCATCAACCAGTTTTATGTAAAACCATTCCAAGCTTGCTGGTTTACAAAATCCAGTGTATAATTTGTTTGAACGTTTTCTTGTCTATTCTGCAGGTTTCGCAAGCTTTTTGTGGTGTTTTCGAGTTATACTTACGTGAATACTCTGAAGAAGATCAACTAGTATACACTGCATGTGTTCATTCTTTGTTAGCATTTTTCGAGCTTTCTCCAGTAGCTCAATGTGAAAACAGATGGCTTCTTGTTTTATTGCCATCAGAAGTTCCATTCATATTTGACGATGTACCCTTTTCCTCTTTATCAATGCAATAGAAAATATGGAAGATGGAAATTGAAAATCATAAGCTAGTGTGTGCCTTGTGTTTTCTAATTACAGTAGTACTTTGCTAGTTGTATATATCCATATGAAAAATTCACCACTTTTTTATGGGAAGTGATTTTCGTACTCTTTTTTTTTTTAAAAGGCACTCCATTTTTGTCCCTTAGTGAAACTTTTGCGTGTAATTTTTCATTAAAGGACAAAAAGTGTAGTGCATATATCAAAAAAGGAAATCTGAAAATCATTTCCCTTTTTTTATAGTACTAGAAAGAAGACATGGAGCTTTTCTAAATGGAGTCGTGGGCAATGACATGTCCATAATGTAACGTGATTGATATATTGTACAAGATTTTAAAGGGAACGTAATTGGAATCGCTTATTTACACACTGGAAAAAATGCCACCATCGTGACTTACTCCCTCCTACTCCTACTCCTATATTGCGGTGATGATTAGAGGTCCGTTTTTCTTCTTCTGTTTTTCTATTTTTGGTCCCTCCCTCTATCTTTGTGGTTTTGTACGGTACCTTCATGGCCTCTCTCTCTCTCTCTCTCTCGTGTGTGTGTGTGTCTGTTTGAGATTGTTCGGAGTCTTTTTGCCAAAAAAAAAAAAAAGGAGGACCGTACAAATCTTACGAGTGACAGGGTCATCAAGGAGGGAGTCAAATGGCTGTTTAAACAGAATGGTGGCGGGATTTATAATATTCCGAGTCTTTCAAGCACCTTTGGCAATGAAGAAATTCTTCTTAAAACTACTGACACCTGTCCCCTTCCTCTCTCCTGTTTTATTCCCCAACCCCACCTGACCCTAATCTCCCCCTCTCCCTCTCTCTCCCGGACCCCTCTTCTCTCTCTCTCTCTCTCTCTCTCTCTCTAAATTTGATATTCTTTCTCCTCACGCCTCTCGTCGGCCTCCGGTACGTCACTAACCTCCTCATTTCGCATCACACTAAATACTACATTCACCTCTCTCTCTCTCTCTCTCTCTCTCTCTCTCTCTCTCTATTTTTATGACCACCCTGCATCGATCTCTCTTGTGATTATTGCATGCGGTCGTGGTGTTCGGCAGTTTAAGACGGCTCTGCTTCAGCGTCTAGAGCTGGTATTGGCCATTTCTCTGCTCTGCTCTGCTACCTCTTCGTTTGTTTTTAATCCATCCACTTCCACTTTGTTGTCGTATTCACTCATATCTTACACACACAGTTACATGTCAGATAATTTCAGAATCTCGTTCAGTCTTCTTTCACAAAATCCACTCCACCAACTCTGCAGGAGAGAGAGAGAGAGAGAGAGAGAGAGAGAGAGAGAGAGAGAGAGAGAGAGAGAGAGAGAGATGTTTGTGAGCGCGGGGCTTTAATTTGATTCAGAGGGAGAGAGAAACGGTTGATGAGCCGTGACCAGATACGGTCACGCTCATGAGTCATGACAATGGTTCATTGAAGCTAATCTGACTTGGCTGACGAAGCTGAGGGTAGAGTAGTCAAAAAACATGTTTCCCGTTAACTTCCGTTATGACGTCAAGGCTGACCGCCTGAGTTAGGGGTCTCATTATTATTTTTCCTAATCAACAGCAATTGCATATTTGATTCAAGCCAGATCGCGAATAACATCACAATAATAGGAGTGAGCCAAAATTAAGAAAATCTAATACACTAGAACTGCTGAAAGTACTACAAACTACACGTTCTACGACGTGTACTAGCAAAATAGACTAGCAGGAGGTGTCGATATAGGGTCTATTTATGACTTGGTGGTAGACTATCTAGCGGAAAACGTAGCTAAAACTCAACTCAAACCATAGGCACAAAACACTGATGTAATCTTCAGTAACCCCACGGAACTGCTCTCTGAACACATTGCGGGCCAGCTTATAGCGCGAGGAATCACAGAATAAATCCGTGAGCCCTGGCTACCACGAGCAAAGGTGGCCGCTCCGGGGCAATTAATAAACTTAACCTAATAAGGGTGCATAATTTATTAGCGTTAGCGTATCATTTTTCGGAAACCTCAGGAGCGGTTTGAAACAATTAGATTAGAGGAGCTCCCGTACTTTTCACCTTCCAATTTCCGCGCCAGAGCAGTGAGCGACTGAGCGTCGGTAAATCAGGCTCCCGTATTTTTCGAGTGAGTACCCTCCGATAATCTTGAGATGGGGGTTCCTATATTAGGCTATTTTCATTTTAGGATAGGATTAGGAAAATCAAGCTCCGTTGGGCGTTTGGATTGTATATTTCTGAGTTGCTGAGTTCGATTTCATTGTTTCATGGGAATGATTGAGGCATCTTAAACAGGTATAAATCACAGGCATGAATTTCCACGAATTGTAGATATAACCATATGCATATATCTGCACAAATTTACTTGAAATGGATTCTTTGGTCATTACCAATTTGAAAGGAATTTTCGTAAAGAAAGTTGGTAATCGTGATTCAGGACAATGCCTCGAGTCTGGCCTCTCGGGTTAAGAAGACAGATGCACGGGAAATCGAGAGCTTCTACCGGCAATACTATGAGCATTACGTCAGAGCTCTGGACAAGGGAGAGCAAGCAGATAGGTACTGTACTTAATCCCATTGACACATTAGTACAAATTCTTGTCTCAGTACAAAGGAATTGATGTACTGCTGCCAATTCCTTTTCTGTTTTCGTTAGAGCCCAACTCGGCAAAGCTTACCAGACAGCTGGAGTTCTTTTTGAAGTCCTTTGTGCTGTTAACAAGACTGAAAAAGTTGAGGAAGTTGCTCCAGAGGTAAGTTCTGCCCTGTTGCTTTTTCTTGAATTGTCTAATGACTTATAAATCCATTTCATGATTTAATGTTTCTTTGTTTGATTGTATTGGATAGACACTTTGATGGTGCGACGAGCTTATTAATTGTATTTTTCTTTCTTCGTGGGAACAGATTATTGAAGCAGCCAAGGATGTCCAGGCAAAGAAGGAAATCTACGCCCCTTATAACATTCTTCCGCTGGATTCTGCTGGGGCATCACAGTCCATCATGCAGCTTGAAGAGGTATACTTGATATACACACAATTGTATATGACAAATACATGGATATGCACATTGTGTTATACATAACTTTGTCTGTGCTTGTTTTACCAGGTAAAGGCCGCTGTGGCGGCACTAAAGAATACACGTGGTTTAAACTGGCCATCTTCATTTGAGCAGAACAGGCAGAAAGCAGGGGAGTTGGATCTTCTTGATTGGCTTAGGGCCATGTTTGGGTTTCAAGAAAGCATCGTTAATCTAGACAATGAGATGTCAATTGTGAAGAGTCATAGTGTTATTTTTGACAATTAACAAATGTCTCAAGTTTATTTTTGTGTGTACAGAAAGACACTGTCAGGAACCAGAGGGAGCATCTGCTTCTGCTTCTTGCTAATGTTCATATAAGGCTTAATCCCAAGCCTGAGCCTTTAAACAAGGTATGTACGGATTTGTCAAATATCAAAATCATTTATAAATTAGTTAATTATTGCCTTTCGGTATAATGTGATCAATGAACGAACAACTGTTTTAAATACTGTTGCATTTAGATTTTCATGATGATGCATCGGAAGTTCAGAGGTAAACGTGAAGATTACTTGATGTATATCACTATAAGTTCTTTTTTTTCTTTTTCTATAGGTACTCCTATCCCATAAGCCTTTTTTCTAATGGGAGCTTTCTGTTTCTTTTTTATCCCTGACATGTCTGAGATTTATGTTGCAAGAATGTGTTGAACGTAATGACTTGTCATACGCGTCCTTCTCAATTCTCAGTCGCTAATTAAAGTACATGCATCTCTCTTCTCCAGCTTGATGATCGAGCTGTTGATGCGGTTATGAGCAAGCTCTTTAAGAACTACAATACATGGTGTAAGTTCTTGGGAAGAAAACACAGTTTAAGGTGAGATATTGTACCTACATCTACTTGTCTAAGGTGGAATTGTTCCATATACTCTTGCTTTCATTGTTTGAATATGAGCTCCTTATGGAAGTATTTTTAATTTTGTTCATGTAGACTCCCTCAAGGGCAACAAGAAGTGCAACAGAGGAAGATACTTTACATGGGACTCAATCTTCTTATCTAGGGTGAAGCAGCTAATGTTCGATTTATGCCGGAATGCCTATGCTACATCTTTCACAATGTGAGTAGTTCATTCATCTGTGAATATTCCACTTGATTTCTATACTACAATGATTTATCATATCATACCAATATCTTGGCTTGTGTTCAGATGGCATATGAGCTTCATGGTTTGCTGGCTGGAAATGTTAGTATTGTTACCGGAGAAAACATTAAGCCTTCATACGGAGGAGATGATGAGTCTTTCCTGCGGAAAGTTGTATCACCCCTTTACCGAGTAATAGATAGGGTATCTCTCATGCACCCTATTGTTAGGCTTTTGCCTTTTTCTTCTATTTGATACTAAATGTGTGGTTATGATATTCTAGGAAGCCGATAAGAGTAAAGGTGGAAAAGCCGCTCATGCAAATTGGTGTAACTATGATGACTTGAACGAGTATTTCTGGTCTGTAATGAGTTAAATTGAGCAAATTCGAAGGTCATTAACGAAGATTCTGACAGGTGCTTTGGCTTCTTATACTTATCAATACCATTCTACTCCATTTTTTTCAGGTCCACGGACTGCTTCTCACTGGGTTGGCCTATGCGTGATGATGTTGAATTTTTCAAATCAACACATGGCATGAATTAGGTACTTCTATATTCTAAGCAGACGTTACGGCTTTAATTTAATTGAATTTCTGCTTCATTAGCTGGCTATATCAGGGAAGAGAAGCAACTCCTGGAAAGGATAGAAGCACGGGCAAATCATATTTTGTTGAGACGCGATCATTCTGGCACAACTTGAGAAGTTTTGATCATATGTGGACATTCTACATTCTGGCTTTGCAGGTATTCTCTTGCAACAGAACTGTAAATGGGTGGACAATGTCTTTTACTCCTAACTTCAGCTTATTGTGTCAGAAACTAATTTTTTGAATTGTTGTACTGCAGGCAATGGTTATTGTTGCATGGAAAGGTATTTCTCTACTAGATATTTTTCAAAAGGATGCCTTATATAGTCTTTCCAGTATTTTTATAACGGCAGCATTTCTTCGCTTCCTTCAAAGTATATATTCTTTCTTGCTAGCTGCTTTAGTTTTTTGAAGCATAATCAATGAATGTTATTGAAATATTGTTAGCATCCTGTTCCATGAAAATGACTATTGACTACATTGGTAACAAAGTTCTATTTCTATAGGCTAACCTTTTCTTTTCAATTTGGTAAGTACTAATCAAGGAACCCCTAAAGTAGCACAAAAAATCTCCTTAATACATCATTCATTGCTTTTTGTGCCTTATATTGTACCTGACTACCTGAGTTTTATGGCTTCTGTTTGAACCATGCTACATATGGCTGCTATGCAATGACATCTTAATCATTAGGCAGATATGAAAATTCTTGCTTGGCTGCCCTTCATTTTTTATTTTTGCTTTATCCTTGGTATCAAACATGGTTCTTACTGAAATCTCATTATGGTATTAACATGAATATCAGGTATCCAGCCCCTTGGAGTCGTATTCCTGTCAGGTCAAAACCCAAGTCTAGTTTTGCAGTTTGTTAGTCCAATGTGTTTGGGTGCCTTTGCGATTGAACCTGTACCTAGAATGTGTTGGAAAAACGGTGCTGCAAATTCTGAACTGTTGGCGAAACCTCCACAAATGCTGAAATATGCTTCGAGTCACGACTATGTTGCTATCCTAAAAAGACAGTATTTGCCCCCACCAAACGGTATGCAAAGGGTTACAGCAAATCTGCCTTCAAGATAAATCAAAGCCCGAACTCGAAATTCTTTCCGTTTGCATTTGCACTAACGAAAATGGACAGAATATTTGCTAGACAAATATAAAAGAACCAAAGAACCGATATTCTATTTCTGCAGAATAACAGAATACCGGTATGCCTAAAATTCTAGAAAGAGAGTGTGTAGAGAGAGCAATCCAACATGGAATTTTTGGTGTAACAAATGACTTTACAAATGAGCTTTGTGGGCAGCGTGCCCTTCGGAATTTCCGGATTCCGAGACGCGAGACCATCCGGGTCGAGGGAGCGCTTTTTTTAGCTGGACGTCAAGCGCTCGCGAAAATACAGAGTTGCCACTAGGGTTTGAAGGTCCAACACCCAAGGAACCGTATTTCGAAGCACTTGCCGCGCTGTTTGATTTGAAAAAGTTAAGGAACCAGTCCGTCATAACCATATCTGGGTTCGGGAGCCAGGTTCCGAGAGGGGAAGGGTTTTATGGCACCCCTCTCGCCCAATCCGGAGATCGGTCTCTACTTAGGCATTTGCGAAAGATGTTTGTTTACGATTCTGTTTGATTAATCAATTTTTAGCCAATTAGGGCAGGGGAACAGTTAATCGGAGATTTAAAACTGTAACATGTTTGCAAGATGTGAATGATAGCATGGATGAGCAGTTAGTATAGGATGAGAACAGACTGCTGTGGGAGTTTAAACAAACTGGGAGGCCCCTGTTTTGGAGTGACGTGCGCAGGAAGAAACCAGCATGCACCGAACAAGTCACTGCATGCTGTTCACTCCTGCGCGCACAACTCCAAGACACGCGCGTGCCGGTGAGCTCAAACCCACAGCTCTTATTCTTAAACCATCTGGGCTCTGGAAGGACCAGTGCACACCCAGGACAAACCACGCAATTCATATAGCAACATAATATACAGTTTAAAAGAGTTTAAAGCCTTACAAATTAATAAAACACCCCATAAACAGTGTGGGGACAAAATAATGACCTAAAACTAAGCTACCCATGCAAGGCCACTCACTGGTCAGAGGCATACTGTCGCGCGACGGAGCCAGTCTGGCGCGCGAGGATGCGCCTTGGCGCACTGTCGCGCGATGGAGCCAGTCTGGCGCGTGATGGTGAGCCCTGGCGCGGACCAGTATTTGGTTTACACATTTCTAGGTTCTGGGACAGGTCCAGAATGATCCCAGGGGTACTCCAAAACAGAAGACATGCAAATTGAACTACGGCTAGCAATTTCTAACAAAGGAAAGCAGTAAATTGGTTATTAACATGCTCAACAGAGTGATCTATACACAAAATAAAGCACAAAACAGTAGGACACCAATCCCCACGCGGTCCATCTCATGCAGCACCGGAGTGTCGCGCGAGAGAGTGGGACCATCGCGCGCTGGTTCCTACCATAACGGTTTTTAAAATCTTGCCAGCTTTAGGACCAGAACTGGTATTGATTACCAGCCTTGGCCCTGCCAGCCCCCCTCAGAGATCAGAACAGAAAACAGAACAAAGGTAAGCTATACCTTCGGTTTTGAGTTTTTGAGTTTGAAAGGTGTTTGAACTTTGATGTTTGAAGGCTTGATTGAGGAGTTTGAGTGGTAGAAGCAAAGAACAAGCTTTGTTCTTGGAAGGTTGAGGTGTGAAAATGGGGAATGGTGACCCAAAGTGTATTCTTTTGAAATTCTTGAACCCTTTTAATGGAAGAAGAATGGGGGTATTTATAGAAATTCTTGAACCCTTTTAATGGAAGAAGAATGGGGGTATTTATAGAGAAGGATGGAGGTGAATCTGGTTGGTGTAATGAGAGGAGCTCAACCAGTCCACGAGGCTGGTTGAGGTTTGCTTGGTGGCTAAGCATCCCAGCTGATAAAGGTGATGGGGACAGCTTTGACCATCGCGCGACAGAGTGAGTCTGTCGCGCGATGGTGCGCCCTGACGCATTGTCGCGCGATGGAGTGAGTCTGTCGCGCGATGGTGCGCCCTGGCGCATTGTCGCGCGATGGAGTGAGTCAGGTGCGCGATGGTGCGCCCAGGCGCGGGATGGTTGCGCCCTGGCGCGGACCAGTAGGGTTTTTGGTTTTTGAAGTGGCTTAGGCTAGGTTAGGTTCAAGGGTTTCGCAAACACTCAAAGCTCAAACACGCAATCATTCCCAGGGTGTTCTTGATCCATTTCATCATCGGGGAATCAAAAATCGTAAGTAAACTAATCTGGAAGCCCAGATTGGGGTGTCTACAAGCTTATTTATAGACTTGTAGGCACGCTTTGGTAAAAGGTTGTGTCTTTAAAAGAAACACACATTACGAAGGGTCGTGTCTTTTAAAGACAGTAGTTAGGAAAAGTCATGTCTATTGAAAACAATTAATTAAAAGGACATATGCCTCTTAAAAGGCACCCTTTCATGAAAACATTAGAAGGGTCATACCTCTTGGGGGGCACTCCCATATCTCGCATCCTTTCCTAACAATCACATCCCTTCCTAATAAACACTTCCCAAACTAATGGGTGTTATATCCATTCATAAAAAGTCACACTTCATATGAAAAGGTATTGCAACCTTTCACAAAACAAACTTCTCTGAACACCTTTTCAAAAATAACCCAAACTAAAACCCATTATTTTGAAAATCTCTAACAGAATGGTGGCCTAGTATTTTTTGGTAGACAAATGAATATGGAGATAGGCAATTCTAGATTCTCGGTAGAAAGCACAACGAGCATTGTATTCACTACTTCACAGCCTATAGACATCCATACGAGACTCAGAGCATCTCCAATCCTTACATCTTTTACAAAAATGCTACTGGTACAGATTTTTTATTACGCATGCCCAAAATTTCAGTACAACGTCATACCCATTTGTCTATTCATTTTAAGTTCTACCAATTTCCTCACCCGAATTGAGAGATACTCAAACCCATATCTATTCTTTCACTTTCTTTTCACTCTCATTAATTACAAGTGTGACCCAAATCTCTACCCAAATTTGGGTGAAAAAATTGGTAAGAGTTGGTGATGCTCCCGACATTGGGCCAAAGTTTGTGTCACAACCTGCTTTGAGGGCTTGAGAGTGGTTTAACTCTTCAAACAAATACAGAAGACTATGGGTGTTTTCCACTAACTAAAATAAGTAGTGTGATGTATTAGAACGAGAGAATGAGTTGTCTCGTAAAACGAAAAAATACATACTTAAAAAATAAGAGCCTTATGCGGCCTTATGTGGATATGTATGAAGATGATTGAAGTGAATTTATTTTATGAAAATAGAAATAGATTTGGTCACATTGTATTGAACCCATTTTATGAAGGAGCTTGTGGATTTTCATCCCGCTCCACAGGCTACAGCTCACAGCTGAGGAAGTAAACGGAAGCAATCGATGGGACTTGTCTCGCTGCCATACTAACAGGTTTCTTCAAATCTTCCTTTCTTAGCACTCTTAACTCAAACAAAACCAGTCCACTGGGATGTCCATTACGTATAGCTTTCGTTATTCTTGGATAATACATTGCACATGATGAAGAACTGCTCACGATCATTGCGTTTATATGGCATTTCATGGTCATTAGCAATGTGTAGTGGTGTCTAGCGATTTTTAGAACGTTGGCAATGTGTAGTTCTTGCTTTTTCATGTGTGGGTTTTTTTGACATTCCAAACATGTGACACGGATTCAAATTAAGGTTCATCCAAAATCTGGCGTGCTTTATTATAGCTGGAGCAGATGGGTTCATCTTGAACCCGTCTATTCATGACGCGAAGTTTGAATGAAACCTGGGCAACGTCATTTGAGGAACCTCCGGCGTTCAAGATGCGAGGTCCCAATGAAATCCGTTCGACGTCAGACCAAGACATGAGTAAACCTGCCTACAACAGACCAAGACTAATGCATCTAGTGTCTTTTACCTGGCAACTATCAGCTTTGGTGTTCTCCTCGTGGAAATAGTTACTGGGAGATGCAACATGAATAGTCGATTACCTATCGCAGAGCAATATCTTCTCGAAAGGGTACGAAGTTTTTCTACAAACTTGGTCAATATTTTCATACGAAGTGGTGATTAGGTGTGTCATTTAATCTAATGATTCCATGACGACAAAAAGTAATAGGGAAAAACTTGGTGTAACGGTGATGAAAAATTGAACCGTGTAGGAAAAGTAAGCTGTGGCTAACTTTCGCATTTTTATGTTCTGTGTAAATTGTACATCCAGTGCTGACAATCATCTCATGAAAGGAAGATATGGTGGTATAACCTATGTATGGGTTGGAGCTACAGTATAATAGACGTCAAACTTGGAGAAACAAATTCATATTCCTGTCTATATATTCAGCATTGTCATCATCGTTTCTTTGCACATCCTTGGAATGAAATCATTGTTCTTTTCCAGCATGATTCTTTAGAATTAAGTATGACCAACAGGATAGAGATACCATAAGATGTAGGAGTTGACATTGCCTATGGTAGCAGAAGGTTGTAATTTCTGCATTCCTAGAAATGCAGGTTCTGCTTGATGAGTGCTGTAAAATTATTCAGAATGTAATGTGTAAATTTTATTGCAACAGACATGGGAACTTTATGAGAGAAGGGAGCTTGTGGGATTGGTAGATACGTCATTGAATGGGGAATTCGACGCTGAAGTAGCTTGCAGATTCTTGAAGATTGGTCTTCTCTGCACCCAAGACTCTCCAAATCTCCGGCCCTCCATGTCAACTGTGGTCAAGATGTTAACGGGTGAGATTGACATTGAAGGGAAAGAGATTACAAAGCCAGCCCTAATTTCCGATTTCTTGGACCTCAAGGTCAAAAGAACCCCCAAAGCTAAGCCTGAGAAAACCAACAATTCCTACATTGATACTTCTAGCTCTGGTAACCTCGAGAATTCACTGTTGTCATTGGGAATGACATCTGTTCCAACCATGACCTTTACTGCAATATACGATCGGAGCAGCGAAGAATAAAAAAGATAACACTGAAGTGATGAACTCATCTAAAACGAATCATTCCTCCCACTCTCCCAGCATTAGTCTCCTAATAATGAAACAGATACCTAAAGGTAGACCGCTCTGGTTTGCTACAGTTGCAAAATGCCCAGCTTAAAACCTCAGAATTGTTGAAGGAGAAGCCTTTTACTGGTATCTAAATCATGGAAATTGTAGAAAGAGAAAGAGAGATAGAAAGAGTTAACAGCAATAAACAAAAAAGGTTACTGATACAATCACTGTAGATTGCCCACGCTCACGAAAATACGTTTGTTGCTAACCCTGAAATGTTCAACTGACTTGTACCAAAGATACAGGTTCTTCCAAATGATCAAACGGATTCTTACCAAAGATAAAGGTTCTTCAAATGCCAACATAAGGGCAAAGCATGGACTAACAGGGATTTCTTTCACCTTCATGGCCAACTCTGGAACCAAACTTAAATCTGTATGAGATAACAATGGCAGAATGGTTAAAAAGTAACCTGTGCTGTTCCCTGAATTCATAGCAAATCAATCGACAGTGGTGCAATAATGCCATAAAAGTGAGCTGCAAAAATTCAAGGAAAAAGAAGCCATCTTCAGTTCCATGGCAGATGCAACACGTTGTCCCATGAGAGCTTCAAAAGAGTGTTAGATCACTTCAAGTGTCACTTTAGAGGTTTGCCTATTTCATTCGATATGGCTTATCGGCCGAGAAATCTGAATTCTACCCCTTGGGATGGGCTTGAAAGAGAACATTTTATCTGTTAATCACTGCTGCATTGGTATGTATTGCCAAGTTGATATATTTCAATGCCATTTTCAGACCAAAGCTTTAAGGACCAGTTCAAACTAGCCTTCGCCTGGTCAAATCCAAAAAATAAGCAGCCATTTCAGTTGAATCTATTGCCTTCTAAATGAGATCTGGGTAATGTTGAGTGAACTCCTCAAGATCACTTTGTCATTCATGAATGGTCAAAAGTCAAATTGTTCCCAGTGAGAGGTCAATCGTCAAATGTGATCTTTGTTATATGTAATTTTCTAAAATCTAAACTGTACTTGTTACAAGGGAATGACCAAAAAAATATGGCAATGGTTGATCAATTGGAAGAAAAGATTAAACTGACATCCGTGTTGTTGGGCAACAAGTGAAATGTGCACTCATGCGCACACTGACCCAACAGCAAGAATAATCAAGTGATCACAGAGAGACCAGGACACAAAGATTGAATACGTGTTTTGGTAAGACTGTCTGTGTCCATGGGCCACATCAGTTTCCACCCTCCACTATATTCTGATGAGTGACCCAACAATGCAAACTATCTTCTATGATGACTTACTATATCATTTACCCAATTGGATCACGAAGTCGAAGGATTTATTAAGCAGATAAAAAGAAGGAAAATCATCATAACGAGAGGCGGTGGTCATCCAGTTACATTAGCAAACCTAGGTGAAACTATATTTTTGTCAGATGCAACCACGCCCTATAAATGACCAAGATATTGTCCATCTGAACCTGTCAACGACCATGAATTCTCATCATCCAACCACTCCAGCCTCCCAACACCAACCCCAAACTTTCTATCCACTCCTGCAGAAGAGTAAAGTGGGCAGATGAGAAAACTGGTATATGTTGGTGTCGAGCTCTTCAAGAAGCATTTCAATTGAAACCGATGTGATCGATACATTACCTAGTTCATTGCATAATGCCCTGCAAATAGAATTCATTCCTGGGACACCCACATATTTCTTGATTGGTCCTTCCTGAATTAAACTCAAATTAAGATAAATTGTGCCCCAACAAGCAGAGATGACATACATACTTGATACTTGCAACAACTATCTGTTACTAGCATTTATACCAACCATTAAAACATGTGTGCAAATGAAATGCACTGGATTACAAGGAGGAAAAAAATTGGCCCAGCGTAACACATTGCCCAGGGATCATGATAGCGTAAATGTATTGCCTTAGGATAACTCATCTTCAAGAATAATTATGAGAAAGATAAGTAGTACGGATAAATGGTACAGATCACTTCTTTTGGGCTGAAAATGGGTCATAGTTGTCAGGTGACTACAAGGGGCTATTGTATCTCAAACACAACAGTACTCATCATACAGACCCATTTCAGCCCAAAAGAAGTGTTTCTCATAATGACATGGATGGGCGTAGCAATGGGCAATGCCAGAACCAGGATTTTTATTTAGGGGATTTATGACAATCTTAAATGCACGCAATAATCAGTTGGGATTTACTGTTTCATCCCACTGACCTTAGATGCACATCAAAATCTCATATGGCTAATATCCAGATGGTCGGCCATGCACTTAATAAATTCTTTGCCGGAACCAATCACTTTCTATTTTGACAACATTACACAATTGATATCCTTTTTACTGTCTAATTTGACAACATTCCACAACTGATATCCTTTTTCTATACTTGATATGCAACAAAAGTCATCGTTTAAACTCTCAGCAGAAATAAAGGACAAACAATAATATGTATGCAAAAGAAATCTCATCTCTTTCTTCCTTGACGCAAACACAAACTTCACCCAACTTCTTCAATAGTCTTCTTGAAGCATAGGTCTAGTGGCATTTGTGGGTTTAAGGTCTGGATCAGTCGCTATGCTTGTATTTGTACATGAGCTATAGTGGCTATACTCATCTTTAGAACCTGGAGTATTAGCAGTTATAAAACCTGTCACTTCATCAAGTTTCCAGTCAGTCAAGTATCCAGGCCGCAAAATATCAGAACTAACTTCGATGTCTCCTGAAAGCATTGCCACTGCACGTGACATGGAGGGGCGTAGCTGTGGGGATGCCTGGGTGCACAAAAGAGCTACTCCTATAACTTGTTTTACTTCCTCCTCATTGAATTCCGATAAATTGGCATCTGCTAACTGAACTGTGTGGTTGCTTTCATGGAGATGCCAAGCCTATAAGGAGCAAAGAATAAAATGTCATAAGATCCAAGATGGGAGGAATTTTACTAGCACTGAATTATGTAATTGGATGGGCAGAGCCAGAATTTGTGGGTTGTGGAGTCAAATGCCGAGATTCATATGATTAGGTCGTGTGTGGCAATAATAAAGGGGACAGATTATAATTTCTTCGGGCAATTTGGCAATATTGTTGGGTCCTTTGTAGAATACCAGTCAAGAATCAAGACAGTAACTATTTTAAGGGGTGTTTCCAACTCAGTAATTGTCACCAGCTGCCTCTGAGCATTTGCTGTAAATCTCAATGGCAGAGGCGCAGAGCCATGCTATGCATTCAAATTTGCAGAAATATTGAAATGATAAGGGATGTTTTTTGCCTATAGCATTTGAACGAATTGCATTGTTTTCATAGTGTTGAACCAAGGAATGTAATTTAATTTGCACACTAATATAGAATTTGGTAAGCAAGAAAACTAAAGAAAATGGAATTTAACCACCTTATTATAACTTTATATCCCCAATCTAAAAAGGAAAATGCTAATCTCCGCCCATTAGGCGTAGGATAATGGATAGAAAGTGTATCGATATCCGGAAAAGTGTATTAATATCCGTGAAATGTGTATTGATATCCAAAGTTATTTGTCATTGTATACTTATTATCTTCCGCCTAGTGGGCAGTGGTTAGCAACACCGTTCCTTTTTTATCTTCCCATTTATTCCTTCTGTTTATACACTTTTGCTGTATAATTAGCTGAGGGAAAACTTCATATCTTGGTGCAAAAGAATTAGCAAAGTGTCCAGTATGTAGCCTCTTAAATTTTGCTACATTTCACTAACACTGTTCAAATGGGTTTCGAAAAAGTACTTTTTCGCTTTTGAGAGCAATACCTAAGTGATTTAAAACTTTAGTGACTGTACCAATAACCCTATCTGCATGAGCAAATGATGGACATGTAAAGGATATCCCATCTGAGGAGGACTCCAGCTATGATGCTCCCAAGTGGTTTGGGAGCATTGTGCTCCCAAGTCGTTTTTTCCTTATTCTATGGTAAGTGTTGACAACAACGTGGTAAGTGCCGTCAACAAGTATAGTAAGTGTTTCTTAAGGAATTGTAGCCATGTAACATAGTAAGTGTTGCCTTAAGGAATGATATATACAACCTGTTTCAGTGGTAAGTAATACTATGTTTTTTTGGTCAAAAATTCTTAAAAGCATCTCGATTTTAGCAAATCCACCCTACTTTTTGTGAGTGATTTTGATCTAAGGACTGTAATTTACCTACTTTTCAATCTAAGGGTCCATATTTAATTGGAGTATCATGCTCCCATACTACTTTGGATTGGGAGCATTGTAGAAGTTTTGCTGAGGGAGCCAGTGATTTACAACATTTGTTCACAAGGAGATGTATACTAAAGAAGTGAATGATTCAAATGGATGTATACTAAAGTGAATATGTATGCAATTGCAATGTTCCAAAGAAATAATATTTATTGGAGCAAAACGGAAGTAATGAAGAATCCTGTTTTTTCTTCTGTTGCTTACTAAAAGAAGAGTTATTTCATACCCATTCAAGAAGACATGTCTTTTCTTCTTCCAAGCTTGAGTCAGAATTTTGCCTTCCACTGACTATCTCAAGAGCTACAACACCAAATCCATACACATCAGCCTTTTCTGTAAGCTGCCCCCGCATCGCATACTCAGGTGCAAGATACCCACTACATCAGTAACCATGAAAAGTTAATTGCTGCTAAGATGTTACTTCGGCTATAAAAACCAAAAGATACAAGCTAATCAATAAAAGGAAAGCATATACAGAGATTGACTGCTGGGATTCTTACATTGTCCCTGCAACACGAGTGCTTATGTGTGTCTTTTTGTCATCATAAAGTTTGGCCAAACCGAAATCCGAAATTTTGGAGTTGAGGTCAGAGTCAAGAAGAATATTGCCGGCTTTCACATCTCTGTGTACTATGCGAAGCCGTGATTCCTCATGAAGATAAGCAAGACCTCTTGCTACTCCCAAGCATATATTGAAACGCATGGGCCAGCTAAGACACAAACTTGTCTTCCCTGCTTAACATGTGCCAAACAGTTAAATGCATCAATTATTCACCATATTCTGACACTATAATTTACATCGACAGAAAAGGTGATGTCCTGTACCAAACAATGCTTGATCAAGACTCTTGTTTTCGAGATACTCATAAACAAGCAGTCGTTTCTCCCCCTCAATGCAGCATCCATACAATTTCACAAGATTCCTGTGTTGAACAGCAGATATTGTAGCGATCTCTGCAACAAATTGACTCTTTCCTTGGTGGGATGCCACAGACAGTTGTTTGACAGCAATAAGCCTCCCATCATTAAGTGTTCCCTATAGAACATGAAATAATAAAATTTTGAGATAAACTGTCTAGTCCCAACCATGGTTTCTGATCTGATGAAAAGGTAAAATGGTATGGCTATGGACCAGTCAATCGCTGTTCTAAGCAAACCATCTACAACAGCAAGATTTGTAGTTTCCATAGTCTTATGCTAACAAAAATCAATGGCAGAAATGTCATGGTACAATAAAAAGGAAAAAAAAGAAGAGGTGAAGTGGCAGACTTATATCCAAGTGAGCCAGACGATTGGTGCTCTTTCATAAAAGCAATATGAAATTGTTTGACGACAACCTTTCTTTTATTAGAAGGATGCTTACCTTAAAAACGGGTCCAAAGCCTCCCTCCCCAAGTTTGTTTGCAGGATTAAAATCTTCTGTTGCAGCCTGTAGCTCAGCATAGCTGAAAGTGTAGGGCCTAGCTTCAATCCCCAAGAGCTCTGCAAGTACAGTAAAAATCCTTGTTTGTGAATATCCAAGGAAGTTAATACTCAAGCTTGTGATAAGTGACCTAAGCATTTAGCAACCCGATGCTGAGAGTAAAACAAGTATACAGACAAAGGCACATGCAATTTAAAGCAGCATTCAGAAATCATTTCCACTAATAGACTAGACTGTAGAGCCACAAATGGGACAATAATGATTATGTTGGGAGGCAAAAATCAGACTGCAGTAATAAATTAGGTAGGCTTTCTTTCCCTCTTTCTAATTTTACCTTCATCCTCATTCTGGCGTGCCCTTCTTTTCCGATGAACGAAACAACATAATGCAAGTGCAGACAGAAAGCATATAACTCCAACAGGTACAGAAATCCCAACGATCAAGCCAGTCTTGCTCTTCTTACTGCTGGTTGGAGGTTTGTTACTAACAGTGGGGATGAAGTCTGCTACAAAAAGATTAGTTGTCATAACTTGGCGTCAATATACTCAAATATCATGAGTAAGTTTCTCAGTAGCATTTAATGTTTTTGAATCATATTACCTGGGGTGGCAATGATTGCTGAAATAGAAGGTCCATATGTACCTTGACTAGGCACACAGCAAGTCCCTTTACCAGCCCAAAAGAGATGGATTTCAAGGTAGTTTTCAGATACCTGCGCCTTGAATTCCTTCTGAACAGCTTGGAAAGAGGTTCCACCTGCCTCCTTTCGTATGTCAAAATCCTTCCACACCAAATTCCCCTATAATGACCAAGTTCAGCATTAAAAAGGAAAAAAAACAAAAAATATATAAATAAGAAGTAGAAGAGACAACATGAACAAAAAAAAGACTAACTAAAGTTGGATAGACACAAAGCATATATCACAGACCTGGATGTATATATCAAAAACACGCCTTCCGACACTTCTCCAATTTGTAGGATTGAGGATGGATATCTCTGCAAACTGGAGACTCACGTTATAATTTCCATTCTCAAGCCCTAGCCCATAGTATCTCAGTGATCCAGCAGATATTCGTGCTGTTTGGAAAAGCTCTGAGTCCAAGGTATTTGCGATCTGAGATGAAGAGTTACTCGTGTACAGGGCATTGTTGTTCTCGCCGAAGCGTCCAACACTACTTACTGCCCACCTTTTTGTACCAGTCACGTAATATGTAGCCGGACCCAGAGCCTCGTTATCCCTCTCATACACAATCTGATTGATTCTGGATGTAATCTGTGGACCACCACACTTAATTGACAAGTTGTAATCTGTAAACAAGGGGAAAAAAAAAAACCTTCAGATTGAGTTGTACAAACAAGAGTTTTTGGTCAAATGGACTGAAAATGGTGTACGACCACAACACAAGACAGAGTGCACCGCGAACAAAGCAGGGCAACAACACGATAACTGTTAGCTAAAGGCCCCAGCTATGTATATCAAGCAATCTAACAGTTACTAGTCCTAGTTGACCAACTTCTAGAATCAATAGCATATGGCCATTAATATTCTCCTCAAAGGAACACCATTCTAACATAGACAGTCCTCTTTTTACCTCATGTTGTGGATGTAAATGTTCTAGTCTCTAATCACGACAATGGGAAGTTCTAAACTGCACTTACAGATTGGCGAATTCCGATAGCAGGGAAAATTTCTTTGAAGACAGCTAAATCCTGAAGGCAGAACCCTGAAAGCAGAAGAAGAATGCATATCAATTACAAAGGTAAGATGTCTGATAAATCTAAGCAGTATCAAGCTCTAGAACTTTCGTTAGATTTTTTCCAAAACGTTACTGATGCTAATACGTACGGCTGAAATGTTTAATGGGTTCAACAGAAAACAGGCGGTCTCAAAATGTAAGTTAAACTTTTTGTTGGAAACCGAGACGAGTGTTCAATTCATAGATGTTCTTCAATTGGATAGAACTTGTGATATTGAACTGTGACTTCGTGTCGATTGGCAATAACGGCCAATGGCTAGACTTAGTGTCGTGCTCTTGACTTCGTCTTCGTGTCAATTCATTGGCTTTATGCCAAATTGATGACTTCGTGTCTAGATACTGACTTTGTGTTGATTTATTGACTTCGCATCGATTATTTTCTTACGCTTATTTATTGGTGATATCGGATTTACTGAGGAACATCCATGTCTCATATACACTCCTGGAACTCGTTCTGGGTTCCAGTTTTACGGGTATAAGTCGGTGTCCACCACAGGTCATGTTGTGCGGTTGTAGCTTGCTCGGGGAAACGTGGTTGAGGCCTATGGGAGTCTTGTCTCCCGGCCAGTAGTTGATGTGTATAGGCATATTCGGCTTACTACACGAGGGACTATTCAGAATCTTCCAAAACAACTGCAGTTCCCTAACTGTACTTTTGCCAAGTGAACCAATTTCTTTAACATCGTGGAAAGCCAATTAGCTTCATCTCTAGCAATATGGCCTACTCACAGACTCAAAGTATGTAGATTTCAAACTTAGTTCAGGACACAGAAATGAGGTTAGGCAATTGTACTAGTGGCGCTGAAAAGATGGTACCATGGTAAATCTGTTGAGTTATTGGAGTATACTTATTACCGGGAAAAGAAATCTCTTACAGACATGAATTCTGTGCTTTTGAAGGTGAAGAGAAGATGTTTTTCAGACCGAGGTAAATGGATTATGGACGTACAAATGTGGACATGCATGGGTGTCTTTAGTTAGTGGATAATCATACAGTATATCACATCCAACTCACACTATCATTACTCCAGAGCGCAGAACAGAAGTACAAGGTACAAAAGTTAAAAACCACAACTATGCACTACAATCTCATTGAACTGCATACGGGAAGTGTGGGAGAATAAATAAACTTAGAACATCGATAAGATCAATGTAATATCCCATATCTTCGCACCAGAAAAAAGATACAACCACAATACGCCGTTCACGTTTAGTACGTTATGCCAAAATACTATAAACACTCTCAAATATAATAGCACTATCATACATGTTTGACTAGCTCATGGTGCTCAACACAAAAAAAATCATGGGATATCACTCAACTTTAGTTTACCATCATTGAATGTTCAGATGTTATGGAGTAACATGAAAACATGTACAGCAGGGAGGGAATCACCTGTTGTTTGAGCTTTCAATTGTGAAGTTATTCGCAACCAAGTTGCTACATATGACAACCCAGAAAATATCAATGTTAGCTTCGAGAGAGTAATATCAATGCAGAAGATTTTAAAAAATAGAGAATGTCATCTAAACACCCTATTACAGGATGTCAGCACGTGACTTGTTTTGGAAATAGGAACACAAACAGAAAGAGAAACAATAAACATACAGTTGCAAGTCTTGTTGGCTAATCCAAGAAGGAAAGCTCCCAGACAATTCATTGTATGACACATCTCTGCAGGAAATTACATAATAGAAATTTCAATCAATCTTCCAAAACCTATAGAACAGATCACTTGGTTAATCTCAAACCTAAGCACCGAAGTCTTGGAGTTTATCCAAAGCCTTACATACTAACGCAATTACATGAATCATTATCCACCAGTTTCCAAAACCACTTCGTCCAAATATAGAACCTCTCTAGTTGTTACCTCATGTCTCCCCATACGCTTCAACACAGTAAGAAAGCCATCATTACCCCCCAAAAAAATAAAAAACCCTAGAAATAAAGAGACTTGCTTACACAACCTTTGTATTTTTATGGTTGCCTTCCCTAATATAGCATTTTCTAGCATGTGATAGCAGGGTTGTAAAACAAATGTCACTCCCAATAGAACTTTATGGCAGCAAAGAATAAATTCTTCTGATTTTACAAAAGCATGAAACTCTTAGAAACTTTATATTTAACATGAAAAAAAAATCCTCCATGATTATTACGGACCACAAGCGGAAAGAACTTCACCACTTGCATACATTCTAATTGGACTGTGGACCATTATGTTAGATTTACTTACACATTCAGAAGAGACGTACTCTTTTGTGCAGGAAGGGGGCCAGTCAATTTATTATTCCCAAGAAACCTGAATATGCAGAAATTAGTTCAAGCAATAAACAGTAGATGTTGGAGAGATTTTCCACAACCGAGCACAAGATGTTTATTACAAGTAAGAGAGGGAGCTCAAATTGAATAGTGAATCAGGAATCTGTCCAGTTAAATTGTTGAAGCTCAGATCCCTGGAACGTTAGACAAAACATGGTTAAGAAATATGAAGTAAATTTCGTAATGATAAATGTAAAGAACCAAAAATAATTTGGGGTCTGGTTTCGACTCCGTCTTCCTCAACCTGATTATAAACTTGGCAGGTTGAAGTATAGCAGAGCCAACCCAAAATTAAAAGCTATAAGCAACATACAGTTGTGACAAACTTCGGTAATCTCCGATATTGGATGGAATAAATCCAGAAATGTTGTTATTGCTCAAAATTCTGCAGGACAAGAAACCACATGGTCAATATATAGTCTTGTAAAAAACAGTGGAGGAGCATGCCAATGAAATATTAGTACAGAACAGATTCGTCAGCTATAACCATATCATCTTACAAGACATTCAGAGACTTCATATCCTTAAGAAACGCCAGTGAGGAGCTTCCATTAGATAAATCACTAATTCTCCTGTTGCATTTTGTAACACAAAAGAGAAGATTCGCTTCATTATATCCAGCATATGCTAAATCTGAACAAACACTTTTGAAAGAGTACTTAGTACTCACAAGTTCTCCATCAAGGTTAGTTTGGAAAATGATGATGGTATCGCACCTCCAAAGGAATTACCCTGAAACCTCCTATAGAAATCTCAAGTATAATGGATTTATTTAGTTCTAAAACAAAGGAACCTGAGTATCATTATAAATGGAAAAAAAGAAATACATCTTAGTTACCAGGCACTGCTATTTATTTAGCTTAAAGTGATTTAGCTTAAAGTGATCCTACCATCTGAGTATGATAATTGAAATAGAGAAGATTGCTTACAAGCTTTTAAGGTTTGACCAATTCCCAATGAATTCAGGTATGCTGCCTGTAAGGTCGGTGTCTGAAGCCCACCTGAGATCCCCAATGTTTTCCCTTGGTAAAGTAGATCACAGAAACTAGCCTGGACAACCTATTTGATTTTCTCAGATAAGATGAAAGATAGGTCAAAAAGCTCTTACATTGTTTGCAGGTTTCGTAGAGAAGAAAATGTTGAAGGTATAGGTCCACTAACTCCAGAACTGTCAATGTACCTGTCAAGGTGGGCACATTGACAATGCTATGCACATTTACGACAATTGGGGGTAAAAATGTGATCAATGGGCAATGTCTCAGCACTTACAATTGCTCTAACTTTCTTAAATTCCCAAGCTCTGATGGCAGACTGCCAGAGAAGTTATTCATGTCAAATGACCTGGGAAATTAGAAAGTCAAACAACATGACAACAATGTAAATAGGTCACATAGGAATGGTATGAACGAAACAGTAATATCTTCCAGTTATTTGTATGATTGATTCCGGTGTT
The DNA here is from genome assembly GCF_030253575.1 of Rhododendron vialii. Lineage (NCBI taxonomy): Eukaryota > Viridiplantae > Streptophyta > Magnoliopsida > Ericales > Ericaceae > Rhododendron > Rhododendron vialii. Next base: position 42,994,904 of record NC_080562.1, on the reverse strand, counting down.
CGATGGAATGAGGTCCTGAATACCACAATATATAGCAAAGGACCGAGATATTGAATACCAGCGAGTAATAGTTGCAAACTACAAACACAAATTAATAGCATATATATGTGTCTGTGTGTATACGGGGATTACTTTGCCTTGCGTTCAACTGAAAATCGACACAATTAACTTGGCCTCTTAAGAACTTATGAAGTCAAGAATAACATACAGTGATCTTAAATCTGTAAGTTTTCCAAGTTCCTTTGGAACCTGCCCCGATAATGAGTTCATACCCACGGACCTAAGAACAAGAAATGAGATGTCAGAAACTTAGAGGAGCATATACAAATCATGCATATAATATGTATGAAATCTATTTTTTTTTTTTTAAAAGAAGTGATCTCACAGGTACTGCAAGAGAGTTAGGTTGCCAATGGATGGTGACAGGGTGCCTGTCAAGTAATTTTGGCGCAAGTCTCTGCAATAAGTGGAAGAAACTTAGTATCATTTATCAAGGGCTTATTGATGGAAACTATACAAGCATATACTCCGTATGCAATAGTGCGTGGCACATAATCCAATATATGATGAAGTTATGCACCGTGATTTCAAGGTTGCAGTTTGATAGCAACTGGTACAAACAAAAGAAAATGGTACGAGTAGTAAGGTAAAAAGGGAAAACTTAAGGAAGGTACCATACATATTATACAGGTAATCCAAAGTCCATAGTTCATCTGGGATTCCACCAACAACACTCAACGAATAGACTTTCCTGTAACAGAAACGGAAAAGAAAGCAGACTGTGAATGAAAGATTTTAACATCACAGTAGTACGAGCTCAAAGTTTTGAACTTCGATTGCTGCATAGATTGATTCCCTCCAAGCATTTCAATTACAAGGAATAATTCATTGCCTTTAACCATCAGCTAAACATATGGGCATTTGGGTAGACTCACAGTTGGACAATGTGGCAAGTAGTAGCATCGCATTCGCATTTGATGAAGGGATTGTAATTTGTATCGACGAAGCGGGTTGTGTCGATGGCAGCTCCACTGCATAGTTCTCCACTTATGTTCCATTGATTCGATGGGGCCGATAAACCCCATTTGCCGAAGATGGAATTCAGAGCACTCACTGCCAACCAAATCCAAAACTCCACGCATTACTTATCCATAATTATCTCCCGCCCTTAATAAATGATTGTCAGACATGGAGCGAAAATGAAAGAAATGATAACCAAAATAAGTGAAACTGGATGATCATTGAAGAGTTTTTCTTTCAAGCATAGGGTGATCGGTTGTATTTTTCCTCTTAGATCTTAGATTCGATATCCCGTAACTGTTAATCTGCTCCTGGTAGTAAACGGTGGAATTCACTCCAAAAAATTAGTCCAGTTGTACGTAAATTCATCCGAACATACTGGATTTAAAAACTGGATTTAAAAACAATTCTTTTTCACCAAATCTCTCAAACAAACAACACCAAAACAGAGCCATCATCCATATTTTCCAAATTCCAATACTGTTGTGTCTCTGTTAGAACAAGTATTGTGATTAGTTTGACTTTGTCTGATATAATTATGATGAATTCTGTAACGTAAGTTAAGTGCTGCTGGGCTTATGTGAATATATTCTTCCTAGTAGACAAAAAAAAACAGAACAATAAGAAAACACACACACCAAGAGAGAGAGAGAGAGAGAGAGAGAGAGAGAGAGAGAGAGAGAGAGCACCTTCAGAAGGAGGAGTAGTAGCATTGGAGGTCTGATTTTGAGCTCGAGCCATATGAACAAGGCCCAGGACGAAGAAGCAGCAAAGAAGCTGCCAAAAGGCCAAGGCATGGACTGATATTGCTGATCCCGCCATTACTTCCACCTTCCTTTTTACGTCCAGATTTTAAGTAAGTATTAGTTGATGGATGGATTCATTTTCTAAAAATAGCCAAAGATGGAGCTCTCACCTGGATTCGACAGTTGTTCTTTTCCTCGTAGTCTGAGGCCCCGTTCCGCAACGGGAAAAAAGCCTTTATTTTTTAAGAAGGCAATTTTAAGCTCAAAAATTATGAACTTATTGAAATCAAAAAATATGCAATATGGATCTTATTTAAAAGATATCATCGAGATCTTTTATACGATGCAAAAAAAAATTGAAAATTTATTTTTCATTTATATTATTTTTGAGTTTGAAAATGTGAAATAAGCTGCTTATTTTTTAAGAAAATTTCTGGAACGGGGAGACATCTATATAACAAATCAAGGGAGGAATGCTTGTTCGTTTGCGGAATCCCCAATAAATTTTTTCTATTTATTTTTTTTCCACGCATTACATTTAAAAATATCCCTCAAAACCTAAATCAAATATGACCAAGATGCAAGTAAAAAGATACTTTCAATCTCAACCCTCCAATTCTATACCTCCAAGGTCCAAAAAATGTCTCTCATAAATGAACTTTTGGATGGCATTTCTATAAATACCAAGCATTTGGAGGGTTCATATTAATGGCATATTGGAGGGTTCAGATTAATCTTGAAATTGGAGGGCTGAGATTACAAGCTCTCAATATACCACTTCACGAGAAATTTTTGGTTGTCGGGTGGGTACCACGTCACCCGGCTGACGTGGTGTCCGAGCAACACATCCGAGCTATCCAAAAGTGTATTGGACGGCCCGGATTGAACCACTCTCTCTCCTCTCACCCCAACACTCTATCTCTCCTATTTCCTCTCTCCAAATCCGAGTGTTTGACGATTTTCTAGTCCTAAATTAATGGGTTGTCCCAAGTGTAGGGTAGAGACCGACGTAGCACAATATCCGGTAAGACCGGAGTCGAATCCACAAAGACTGTGATGTGTGCTGACTAGAAACTCAAGTTGTTATTAATTTAACAGACTCTTAGGTAGCCACCCATTGTCGTTTTGATTGCGATTAACTAAAACTCAAGGAAGGAAACAACTGTCCGTTTCAAATAATTAAAAGGAGGTACGGTCGTAGGGTTCATAGCACTCGTAACCAGTTCGGATTAACCTGCTCCATTCGGTGTTCTTAAAAACGTTCAACTTTAGATCGAAAAAGATACCCTGTAAGATACGAGACCCTATGGTCGCTATTTACCCATGCGAAGCGGAGAATGAGTTTTGGACCTCCATTCCCCTGTTTACATGGGCTCCGACTATGCCCGGGTTCGTCTACGGAAAGTATTTTTTTCCAATCTAAAATTATTTTTTTCATTGTTTGAAAATAGGAGCAGTGCTCGAACTGGCCACGGTGTGCTAATCACCCCGCGACCCTACCTGAACGACTACTCACTGATCATTAAATAAGAAACAAAAGAAATTCTAGATTGAAACATGCTTCTATTATGCGAGATATAAAATTAACACAGGATCTAAGTTAAACAATAACAAACGAACAATTTTGATAAATAGCAAAAATCAATATGAATTATCGAAGTGTGAATAATTAAATAAAATTTCAAATAACATGAAGAAAAGAGGGCTCAAAGAAAATTGAACAAGGAAAATTTTAAAATCAGCCCAATGGGCTGACGATAGTAGGTGTGTGAATATGTATTAAAAGATGTAAAAAGTGTACAGAAATATGTATTTTTTTGTCTTTTAGTATGTTTATCGTCAGCCCAATAGATTGACAATAACAAGATTGATTAAACAATATTGATAGCAGCCCCCGTTCTTGGATCTCTCGGCAGCCCCGTCCTTTTTTCCTCTGTTTCTTTTCGTGTGAAAAGTCGTCCCCATAAAACCTATTGAAAAATAAAATATATGCCGCAGCCCCTCTTGTCCTCTTTTGTCCGTGGGCAGAAGATTCCTCCAGCAAAAAGAAACCCTCGCTCTCTTTTATATTTTGGACTTGAATAACCACTTTGCTACTCAGTACTATTATTCTCTGGGCCCACCCAATGAACAAAGTGCAGCCCAATTTTCTTGACCAATATTCCGAATCGGTAATAGTACCCGACTGTCGATGGACCCATCAATTGAAACTACTTTGATAATGGACGTTGCCTGGACATCAAATAAAGGCTTCGCATGCCAATGATAAACATCATGGGACTCTGATATTTTGAGTTTTACCCTCATCAGGACATCTAAAGTTGAACACGGATGGCTGCTTCTATGAGTCCACCAATACGGCTGGCTTTGGAGGAGTGATCAGAGATAGCTCGGGGAACTGGATCCTAGGTTATTATGGCAAAGCAACCTGCACCAGTAGCTTGGAAGTAGAGATATGGGCTATTTACAGAGGTCTCATGATCATTTTGGAAATGGGCATGTCAAATGTTACCATAGAGTCTGATTCGAGCGTGGCAGTTGGTTTTTACAATGAAGGACCACCTGTTGATCACCCTCACCGTCACGTAGTTGAAGAAGCTCAAAGAATTGCTGCCCGGACAAATTCATCGGTCGTCCACATCTATCGTCAAGCCAACCAAACTGCCGATTGCCTGGCCAAACTTGGATCACAGCAGAATCAAAATTTAGTAGTCTCTAGCTTCATTCCTTTTGCAGTTAGGGAATTCGCCTTGGGCGATGCTATGGGTGTTGGCCATCTTAGGATCTAGTCTACGATGCTCGTAGTTTTTTTGAACCTTTATGAATGCCGGTTATCTGGCTTGTAGACTTTGATCGTCTAAGTTAATGTATGATTTTCTGCTTGACCAAAAAAAAAAAAAAAACTCAACTTTGCACTTTTTATGAATCAAACCCTTCAAATATCTATAATACAAAAATAAAGCATAAATCTCCAAGTAATAATATAAAAACAGACTTAGCAAGGATAAATTAAGGAACGCGTATGTGAATATTTACGCGCCTATCACCGAGTTATTCAAAACTGAAATGAACGGTCCAGATTCGGCGAGCGGGCACCACATGGTACCCGCTCGACACTGAAAATCTTCTCGTCTTTAACCAACTCCCCCTTCATACAGAGGTACATGAGGTGAATCTCTCTCACTTGCCCTAATTTCTATGAATCCCCGAATCAGCTGCTTAAATGTGATTTAATAATTTAATGGGTGTTCGAAATGGTTGCTTTAATAGTTTATTGGGATTTCAGATTTAGGGGTTCTTCAAGCTACAATCCATGTTTTTACATAACCATGCTAGAAAGGATTTTTATAAATCTTTAAGGCATGTCTTTAGGATTAAAATTACATGTAGTTGATTGAAAATGCATAAACAGATTTTGTAGAGCAAGTGTATCTTTTTTGGAATAAAGATTTGTGGGATTTGAATTTTTTTTGCGAAATTAGTTGTGGGCACTGGATTTGTAGAGGAGGTGTGTTTGTTTAGGACTAAAGCTTTGTGTGTTTTGTATCATTCTGTTGTGGGTTTGTAGGACAAGTTTATAGTATTTTTCGACTAATTTGTGGGGTTTGAATCCTTTTTGCGAAATTTATAGTAGGTTTGTGGAGCAAGTTTGTGGGTTTTGAATCATTTTGTGGAATTTGTTGTGGGTTTTGTAGAGCAAGTGTTTTTGTTGATGATGTTTCGGTAGATAAGCGGCAAAAGAGGGGAAATAATTTTGGTAAGTCTTTCTCGCCTTCTTTGACTCCAGATTTCAATGGGCATGAATTGATTTGAATGATTAGAAGCTCAAATAGCCAATAGTGCCTGGCATAGCTTAGTTAGACATGGAAGTCATAAAATGAAACTTTAGCCAATTCTGAGTAGTTGTCCGGGATTGTATAGTTGGTAAGGCCACCAGGTTTTACATGAATAACTTGGAAGTGGCCTGATTCATGCTGTTAGCATGATGATGAAATCTGGGAAAAAAATGTTTGGAGCAGTGCGATGCGCCCACTTTCAGCCGCACGGAGGTTATTGTTATGCCCTTTTCGGTTAATTGTTGCTCTTGCTGCTTTATGAATAAATGCTTTATAAATAAATAAGATGGACGGATGGATGGATAATGGAATGCAGATTGGGCTACTGCATGTAACTAAAATTTGATAGTGTGGTTATTAAAATTTAATAGTGTCGGTTGTTGATGTTATGTTGCATTTCCTTTGAACTATAGCTCTGAATACAAAAAAGAGAGCTCTTTTTTGTATTCATAGCTCTTGAGTTTTGAGCAACACTGCAAATCATTCTTAAGTTGTTTCATTTCTCATTTTCGCAGGCGTAACAGAGTTGCTTCTTACTAATTCCTTAAAAAAAAAAGGGTATACGGGTAGGAGAGTTGAGAAAATTAGACTCGGGTATGATGGCAGCCATTACAGAGATCCTTCTAAAATTGGTCTTGCATTCCCGACAACAAAAATAGAGGAGGTACGGTAGATTTCAAGTTTCATGTTCAATTTCAAATCAATTGTGTAAGAGGTTTAGGTATAATTGGCATGTAAAACTAGACGCAAATTGGAATTCGAGGTGCCAAGTGTGTAGGTGCCATGTAAAACTAGACACAAACTAGATGCAATTTCAACAAGGATGTAAATACACTTGGATTATTAGGGCTCCATTTGTTTAGGCGTAAAACAATTTACAATGCAAAATGTTTTTCTTGTAAAATGATTTTTCAAAAAATATATTTTTTCAATTTATTTTTCGGTGTTTGGTTGCATATGAAAAAAATACTGGAAATAAGCTTTTGTGTGGGGCCACTGTTGTGTTCATCCTTCCAAGACAACTTCCCCATTCTAGTTCGAAAAGTCAATAAAAGAAGAAGAGTCTCCTGGGGGTCGAGGTAATAAAGAGAATAGAAACAAGACTGCAGGAAAATGAAAATAAAAATATCGGGAGTTGGGAAGGGGGGAGGAAGTTGGGAAAATGACTTACAGGGAAAATTAGAGGAGAACATTTTCACCCCAATGGTGGAAAACATTATACGTAGCAAAAATATTTTACTTCTTTTTTTTCAACCAAACACCGAAAAACGAGTAAAATATTTTACTGGAAAATATTTTACGTCTAACCAAACGGAGCCTAGATGTGGAAGCTAATGTATTTAGTTTTAGTTTAGATCTCTGGATAGCTATAGTACGTAACACAAAAAATTGGAATTGGCTCAATCATTCTACAACCACACCTATTTTACACTCCCAATTACACACACTCATAAAAGCATTGGGGCCCATAAGACTTCTGTTGTCGAAATTTGGTAAACTATCTTTTGTTGCCAAGCATATAGTGAACCCATTGGAAGGTCGGATTAGGTCATAAAGGGAAAGTAGTTTGGGTTTTAGATTTGAAGAGTGAAAGAGAAAAGAATTTGCTATTTTTATTGTTGCCTTCAACTATGTGAATACTGCTTTATCATTTCAAACTTTCGGTTATTTGGCGATTATCATTAATTTATTATATTTTTTTGATAAGTTTTGGAAATTATCATTAATCATGAAGTTTTCCGTCGTTTAGTTTCATCACCAAACATAGGGGAAGATCCACAGTTTCAGTTTGTGTCTATCTAACTTCTTTCTTTCTGTTTTAACTGTCATATTGTAGGGGACAGCACCAGATATAATTAGTGTTATGGTGAAGTTTTACATGTACCGTGACACACTGGGATTGTTTATAAACCATGCAATTATGGTGGATAGAGAATTTAAGTCTTTAATATATACTAATCTTTTGGAACACGTTAGATGGCCTAAAATGTGTGATTTTGCATCCTAAATGCTCTTTTCCCCCCTCCATATATGCAATCAATTTTTAGCACACATGAGCCCGACATTCAAAGGTAGAGATCCCTTTTCAACATATACTGTCGGACAGTATGAAGAAGTGGGATTAAGTTGTCGGACAGTATGATGTGCGACACCATTCTATCTTCTTGATCAACTCCCATGTTAGCAAGCCTATCCGCAACTTTTCGGTCTATCTGTGGTTGCCTCTATTAAAAAGTGGGAATTCCATTTGATTATATATGCATTTTTTTTCTTGTGGTTGCTATTAGTATTTGTTCAATGAAGAATTGATTAAATGTATTCTTGAGATCAGATAGTTTTGGATTGATAATTGTTTAATGGTTTGGCTAAAAGGTGCCTCAGGGGCAGTTCATTAGACGCAATATATATACTTACATACATGAGTTGTGTTATTGGAAACTCACAAAACATAACTTTTCACCACTAATGTTTTCTATACTAGTTATAAATGCTCCTAATACTTTTTTTTATGACAATGTTACCCCTCAATATATATTTCCCTTGCAGAAATAGGTGAGATCCTAAGGAAATTGACTTCAATATCCACGTACAAGGGTCGACTTCCACTTCCAAGGTTTTTTATTTTTTTTTATTTTTATTGGCCGATGAACTCGTGAAAGCATTAGTAGGAGACAATCAAATTCTAGCTATACCTAGAGCTAGATTGTCTTCATATCATCGTCTAACGGTATGAATGAAAATATTTGACACGGAAATTCTTCTATATACTAAGCAGGAAGAGGCTATTGAAAAAGAAATGAAAATGACAGTAGTACAATAATATCACTATCTACAGTAGTTTGATATATGGGCAAATAAATAATTTTAATGTATCATAAAAAAACTGAGAAATGGAACAATATTTGTATAATATGGAAAATCAAACTATTGGATATTACTAACCCAAACAATTAAATAAACCCATGAGTCTCAACTTTCAATGTCTTTAAGAGAGAAACAAAAATCATAGTTGCAGAAAAATAACAACAATTCTAAAGTAAAGTACCAAAAAATAGTTCCCGAAAAAATAGTACCAAGCTTTCAACGTCTCAACTGTGGTTTTTTCTAGTAAAAATAGAACCCCCAAAGGGCCAAAAGAATCTTTATCTAGTATAAAAAGGTATACGGCAATAAGTTGAAAAAAATATTAATTCATTTTTTTTTAATAACTGAGGAACAGCCCTACAGCCGAGTCACAATTAGACCCGACTGCGCAACCCAAACCTCGGGAGGAACTAGCGCGGCTACACCAGTTACGCCCCCCCACTTACTATCAGGGTACTCATCCGGTAGCGAATCAAACCCCTGACCAAGAGAGTTCTCCCAAGTCATTCGTCCTTACCACTGGAGCAACCGTTGGGTGTGTTTAATTCCTTTGTTTGCTTGGTTGCACAGGTAGGTTTTGTTTGGTCGAGTTCTCAAATTTTGTTGAAGTCTTGCAGAAAAATGCCAGGCAATACGTTTCCACCATTTCTCATTTTCCTTTTCTCATCTTAAAGATAGATAAAAAATGAAGAGTAATGGTCATTTTTGTCCCACAAAAATACCGTTGAACTTCTTTTGATGGAATTGATTTGTATTCTTAATGTCATTTATTGTAGATCTTGGAATGGGCATAACAAATGTAATTGCCTTTCTTCAATTGGTTTTATAGGACTGGATTTGTACTCGGTTGGGGCGTTTGTGAACCTCTTTTTGAATTTTTATTTTAACTTTTTGATTTTTTGATGTTTTTGGATTATAGTCAAATTATATTTTGAATCTGGTAGAATAATTCGAGAGATATGTGCAGAATGTATTTTAGAACATAAGTAGTGTTTGGTAGATGAATGATGAAAATGAATTATAAGTTGATTTTTTTACCATGTTGCCCTTAGTTCTTTATTATTGTATTAAAAGATGTAGGAATAATTTTTTTTAGTCATTTAATTAAATTTATATATTATGAAATATTTTTTGGGGTATTGTGCTTAACAAATCCATATATCCCATAATTAAAGGTCCCGATTTTTTTTGGTATTTAAGAATAACCAAATATTATCATCCAAGTAATATTCAAAATAAGAAAACCATTAAATAACGATTTTTTGAACAGACTTAAAATAACGATTCACTAAAATCAAAATAAAGACAATGAAAAAGTACAATCCATCATTATATTTGGAAAACAAACAAAAGTACAGAGAGAGAGAGAGAGAGAGAGAGAGAGAGAGAGCAGTGCTATTTTATTCTAACCAACTGAAGCAAACAAAAGTAAACACCCAAGGACCACGTATCCGATCACACCTCTCTCATCGTTTTGGTACACAATAATGCTAGTCATATAATAATTTACACAATTTTTCACATATATATGGGGCCTATACATACTAGTATGTGTAAAACCCACATATATGTGAGAAGTTGTATTTGGTGTTGTGTTTGAATTATTATATGAGTATCATTTTTGTTCGGTAGTACATCCTTCCATGTTATGTTGGTCAGGTGGTTGCCAATTGGAATTTGTACTGTGTTAATATCTACTGAAAAAATAAAGCAAACACAAGTTGAAAATGAACGAAAGGGATGAAAATCTTCAACCATCGATGTATCGACATGATCGATGCATCAAATATTTCCTAATTATAATTCATAAGTTGGGTTAGTAAGACAAAAATTTTAAGACAAAGAAAGATAAATTCTTTGATTTGTTGGAGAGAGTTTTACAATAAAGTCTAAAGAGACTATTTATAGGAAATAAAAATGTATAGGAAATAACTTCCTAACTACTCTTCATTCTTTTTGCTTCTACTTGTTCAAATAACTTCCCTTCAATTTCCAAATGTATAGGAGCATGTCATGTGTCCTATACTTTATTAAAAGTAAGAACAAATAATAGAAATACTAATATTAGTTATATTTATTAATACAAATTAAAAATAATAACATATGAAGCATTCTCATTATTGTCACCTCTCTGTCGATATTGACAGATGGTAATACATGGTGTAAATAATGCCCTCCTTATTCATTTGGGTTAAGGGCTAACCCAAGTGAATAATTTATTAGCACTAGTTCAATTTCACATTTTTGTCGATATTGACAAGTAATAACTAATGTTATATGGTGAAAATAATTTGCCCCCAAAATTCATTTGGCAAAAAATCAAATAATACTGGGCAATTATTAATACAAAATTTTCACATATTTTAAAACATGATAGAGCGCCTTTTCATATTCGACTGATACAACAAAGCCTTCCTGGCTTAAACCAACTTTCGAAAGCCAAGTGTTGGAGAAATTATTCGTTGCCCTTGGGGTTACACATCATTTTTGTCAGGTGGTGACTCTCACCAATTAAAACATACCCCATTAACAGATTGTCAATACTTTTGCCACATAAATAACCCTCCACTTGACGGATAAACAAGGCAAAACAGAGTGCAACGGCATTAAACTTATTAAAGTCTACCAAATCCTGTCTTTCCCTCCACTTGACGGATAAACAAGGCAAAACAGAGTGCAGCCGCGTTAAAGTCTACCAACTCCTTACTTTTAACCCAACCCTTGTATTTTTATATTTTTAACTTGGTGTCAGTACTTTACCTCTGTTTCTCTCTTTTTTAGGAATAATTTTTTGCTCGGCAACTCTGTTCAGAAATGAGAAATTTTTGGGTGACGGATGGGTATCATGTGGTGCCAGCTCAGAGCTGGACCATCTAATTTGGTATTGTTTGATTTAGACTTATAGAGAAAGAGGAGGGAGAGTGGTGGGGTGAGAGAAGAAAGAAGATTTCAATCTGGACCGTCCAACACACTTTTGAACAGCCCAGATGAGCTGTTAGAGCACAACGTGGGTACACCCACGTGGTACCCAAAAACTTCTCGAAACGAAACTACTGCTAGTGTAGTTGGTTATCTCACTTCCCCTCCGTGGAGATCTCGGTTCGAATCCCATGAGAGACGAGCTTTGGGAGCTAGGGCTATAAATAGTCTCTTGACCCCCATGTGCTAGCCCTAACCCTCACTAATGTTTATCGTCTGACAAAAAAAAAAAAAACCTTTATTTGTCTTTGAGGGGCTGTTATCACTAACCAACAAGTTGTGAACCATAACTTGCGGATCAAAATAAATAAATAAAAAAACAAGTTGTGAACCATAACTTTTTAGTTTTGTCCTGATTTAATTTTTTTTGTGTTTAATACTTTTGTGTCAAACTTTTATGTATTATTAGTTCGTTCTGACTAGAGGAATTGAAAAAAAATAACTTTTATACAATTATTTCTAAAAATATCTTAGAAAAAGTCAAAAAATTAATTTTTTGAGGTTTTGCTTGGATATTTCGTCATACTTGTGTAAAAGTTATAATTTATTACTTTTTGAGTTCTCTTGTTGAGACGAATTAATATTACGTAAAAATTTGGTATAAACCAACAAATGCCAAAAAAAAATTGAATAAGGACAAAATAAAAAATGATGGCCACAACTTGTTAATTAGTGAAAATAAGAGACAAATTTTGATGGTTTAATGGCATTTATTTATAGGCAGAGGGACCCATTAGGCTTGTTTTGGCTCAAAAAGTTAAAAGGATTTCTTGTCTTAATTAAAAAATTCACATTTGTTAATTTTGTTTTAAACTTTTGTGACTTATTGATTTGTCTTGACAAGAAAAATAAAATAAATGAAAAAATTCACAAATTTTTCAATAAAATAATACTCCTATTTAATGTGTCAAACCGTGGTGGTTTTGTTCGTCCGTCAAGTGAAGGTTGTTTAAGTGGCAAAAGTACTAACAGTATGTCAATGAGACATATTTTAATTGGTGAGAAGTACCACCTGGCAAAAATGATGTGTTGCCCCAAGGGCAACGAATAATTCCTACCGAAGGAAAACATGAAACAATGAAACATGGTCTTATTATCCATGGCAAAACAATACACTGCCACGCCCAAAATATGGATTAATTTCCCACAATTGGCCATTTCTATTAGTCCTCGACAGAAAGTCTTCTGCTAGCCAAAGATCAATTGTGGGACAAGTGGCATAAACCGACACTTGGTGTTTTTCAACTAAAGCCAATAGAAATGGCTTCGAAAAATCCATCCCTCTGAGAATAATTTGTAGCCATGATTGGCTTGAACTCATACTCCATGGACAAGATTTCACCATTCTTAACCCGTATAGACGGAGTGGAGGGATCATTTTCGACTTCGAACATTTATTGTCTAAATTGAAAAACTCAAGTCAAATGATTATTTTCATGACTCGCCTGCTTTGAGTTCAACGCTAAAGCCATTTTCTTTGCATAATTAGGCTAAGATAAAGATGAGTTTGCCCCATTCAAACTCGAAATCAAAAGAGGGCTATTTCTCATTCATAATTGGCCAAATATGTACGTTCTCATTTCTTGTAAAATCTAGAACGAAGATATGATGATTTAGCCATTAGCCTTTGTTTGACCAAATATGAGTAAATGCCACTTTCATTATTCGCCTTTTGTTTTCTCCATGAAAACCACATTTATGGTTTTTCACATCTCTGAACAATGGATAGGAAGCCATTATCATAATTAACGGCATTGGAGGCAGTAAAATCTTTCTGGAAGAATCTCTTTCGTTCATCTTCAATTTATAAAATAGAATCTCTCTCGTTTCTTGTGTCGATTTCATTCTTGAAGATCGATATGCCTTGCATCAACGATATTTTTTTTTTATGTGTCGATATACTTCATTCGTACTATCAATTTCCTATTTGACTCGATTGCCATTTCACATCCGATGAAGTCCTGAAATAAGGAGAGGAACCACGGATTTGCCTTCGGAGACAAGCCCCATCGCCCTTATTATTTTGTTGTTGCCTTTATTTCCTTTTTCTGTCAAGTGTCAACTGCTTCGTGCTCCGGACAAATAAAATATTGGCAAACACGATGATGATTGGTAATTTAATTTAGTTTAATTTTGGTAGTGGGTGAAGAGAGAAATAAGGTAATAATTGAAAAGAGGGGTAATGATTGGAAAGAGATAGAGAGAGATGAGAAAGTAATAATTGGATAAATATGGTAATGATTGGAGAAAGAAGTATGGTAATGATTGAAAAACTAAACTAAAACTAAACAAAACTATGAACCGAACAAAACCGAAGGCATTTTGAATCGGTAGTTTTTCTTTGTTTTGGAGCCATTCATTGACGTGGACCGTGAGTGGGCTGCAACTTTCCAAGTGGAATTAATGGGTCAATGGACGTGAGTGGGCTGCAACTTTTCAAGTGGAATTAATGGTAAATTTTCGTCACGATAGATAGTGAAGGTATTTTGAATCGGGTAGTTTTCTTTGTTTAATGGGAAAATGACAGCCAAATATGTGTTTTGATAATTAATACCCGTCAAGAATATGCTAAGAATATTTGTCAATACTGAAAATGTCCTTGGCGGGTATTAAGGCCCCGTTCCAGAAACCTTCTTAAAAAATAAGCAGCTTATTTCACATTTTCAAACTCAAAAATAATATAAATGAAAAATATATTTTCAATTTTTTTTGCATCGTATAAAAGATCTCGATGAGTTCTTTCAAACAAGATCCATATTGCATATTTTTATATTTCAACAAGTCCATAATATTTAAACTTGAAATTGTCTTTTTAAAAAATAAAGACTTTTTTCGCGTTCTGAAACGGACTCTAATTATTAAAATATGCCCTCAACTGTCATTTTCCCTTGTTTAATTTGGAGCCAGTCATTGACATGGACGTGAGTGCGTGGGCTGCAACTTTTCAAGTGAAATTAGTAGTAATTGGTTGATTAAGAAGTTGGTATGCATCGAAAAAGAGACTCGAGCTGACAATATTGACGGAAGTAGGGGTAGTTTTTCTTTGTTTTGCTGGAGCCATTCATTACCATGAATGTGAGTGCATGGCCGGCAACTTTTCAAGTGGAAATAGTAGTAATTGATTAAGAAAGTTGGCATTGAAAAAGTTGGCATTGAACCGATCCCGAAATTTTCTATGACGTTAATTAAAGTAGACCTTAATTATGTGTTGATCGGTAAATTTTCTTTCTTCACGATAATGAAGGTATTTTGAATCTTCTACTTATATATGCATGTGGACCATGTGGTTAAAGTAATTCTTCTGGCACTGTTCCATATATAGATCAAAGTTCACGAAAGAATCCAATCCAATCCAATCCAATCCAATGGGAATGCTAGCTAGGACTTTAGAATCAACCCATTTTGGAACATATATATATAGCTTAATTTTAATGTTTTGCCAAAATACTACTACTACTTTATTAGCAATTGCGGCCTGACGCAAGGGGTGAGAAAGGTAGGTAGGAAGTTTTTCTGCATTGATGATACACCATAATTAATTCGCTGGTACTGACGCAACGGAAGGCAAGAAAAGAAATTAATTGAAATATTTACCTTGAAATTCTTGAATCAGCTAGAATCATAAGTAAGTAGTCTCACACACATACGATGTGAATGATGTTGTTGGGTTCTTCAAAATCCTCAAATGGAAATGGGTAGTGATTTCTTTTACTAGTAGTATTTTCAACATGTTTTATGGATGATTCTTGCTGAATTTTCTCGAATTTTCCTCAACCTAAGCCATTTGGCGTGCGCATGTGCGTATATCTGTGTGTATGTATACATACAAAGTGAATTCTTCCCGTTAGCCTTCCTTGTTCAGTTCCAAATGGTTCCTACATTAGTTAAGGTTTCGAAGAAACTCCAAGGAGCTGGCACCCTTTCTGCAAATCCAATCTCAAATAAATTCGGATATTCGCCATTCCTCTATTATTAAAAAGTTAAAAACCAACCACTAGAGAATTTGACCACATTCTAACATCCTTTTTCTGTACAAGCTATACTACAAAATGTGATAAGCTAAAATTCTCAACAGCAACAAACAAAAAACAAAAATAATCTTCTACAGAAAAGAAATCTCTCATCGTGTATTCTTGTTAAACTAGTATCTGTTTCTTCCTTGGTTTGCTTGGGGCATTACAAAAACTAACAAACTTCACCGGCTTTCTCTGATGTCCTCTCGGAGGAGTGGTCTACTGCAATTAATCGGTGAATGTCCCGGATCAGCTGCCGTGCTTGCACTTGTTGATGTTCCGAATTGGCTATGTTCGATTTCTGCACTTGGAGTATCCGCAGTCATAAAACTGGTTGTATCGTTGAATTTCCAGTCGGCAAAATATGCAGGCCGTGAAGTAACTGAACCAACTTCAATGTCTCCCGAAAGCATTGCCACTACACGCGACATGGAGGGCCGTTGTCGTGGGAATGTCTGGATGCACAAAAGAGCTACTCCTATCACTCGTTTTACTTCTTCCTCGTCAAATTCCAACAAATTAGCATCCACTAGCTCAACTTCACGGTCGTTTCCACATACATGCCAAGCCTAAAAGGAGGGAAGATTGGAATGTCATAAGAATCATGTAACCGGGGTGGGAAGCACATTTTTGGCTGGGTGAGAGGATAAGTGAATCATGTAAAAAAGGCACGTTTTAACACCAAAAAAAATCAGAATTTGATTTCAAAGATACGCAGGATTGATAAGTTTTTCCGTAGTATTTGCACAACTTATCTTGTTTCCAATGATGCTCAAGTAAAACATCCTAAGGTTTTCAAGATAGAACGACCCTTCCTTATAAAGAACTATGCAAAGATGCAGCCCAATCAGTAACCATGGTCATAAAACACAGTGTACCCACAACCAAATGTGCAGCCAAATCAGTAACCATGGTCATAAAACACAGTGTACCCACAGCCAAATGTGCAGCCAATTGGAACTTTTCAAAGGATCAAGAACTAGTGCCTAAAAGAAAGTGAAACATACCCATTCCAGAAGATACATCTGTTCTTCTTCCAAGCTTGAGTCAGAATTTGGCCTTCCACTGACAATCTCCAAAGCTACAACACCAAAGCTAAACACGTCGACCTTTTCTGTAAGGTGACCACGCATAGCATACTCAGGTGCAATATACCCCCTGCATTAGTAACCATAAAACGCATTACATGTAAGTTAATATTTCAGCTGCAAACAAACCAATATTGAATATCGAAGCCAATAACAATTGGAGAATACATGTAGATTGACTGCTGAGAATCTTACATTGTCCCTGCAACACAGGTACTGATGTGCGTCATTTTGTCATCGTAAAGTTTGGCCAAACCAAAATCAGAAATTTTGGGGTTGAGATCAGAGTCGAGAAGAATATTGCTAGCCTTAACATCCCTGTGTACAATGCGAAGCCGAGATTCCTCGTGAAGATAAGCTAGACCCCTTGCCACGCCCAAGCATATATCAAAGCGAATGGGCCAGCTAAGATACAAACTTGTCTTCCCTGCTTAACAAATGCCGAACAGTTAAATGTGTAGCTTATTCACCATATTCAGAAACTTTAATTTACATTGACAGTAAATGTGATGTCTTGTACCAAACAATGCTCGATCAAGACTCTTGTTTTCATGATACTCATAAACAAGCAGTCGTTTGTCCCCCTCAATGCAGCATCCATACGATTTCACAAGATTCCGGTGTTGAACAGCAGATATCGTAGCGATCTCTGCAACAAATTGATTCTTTCCTTGGTGGGATGCCACAGACAGTTGTTTGACAGCAATAACCCTCCCATCATTAAGTGTTCCCTATAGAACAAGAAATCATAAAATGTTGAGATAAATCATCTAGTCCCAACCATGGTTTCTGATCAGATGAAAAGGCAAACTGGTATGGACCAAACAATAGCTGTTCTAAGCAAACCATCTGCAACAACAGGATTTGTATTTTCCATAGCCTTGTGTTAACACAAACCGACGGCAAAAATGTGATGGTACAATGAAAAGAGAAAAAGAGGTGAAGTGGCAGACTTATATCAAGGGAGCCAGAGTGCCAGACGATTGGTGCTATTTCATAAAAGCAATATGAAGTTGTTAGATGACAGCCTTTCTATTATTAGAAGGATTGTTACCTTAAAAACGGGTCCAAAGCCTCCCTCCCCAAGTTTGTTTGCAGGATTAAAATCTTCTGTTGCAGCCTTTAGTTCAGCATAGCTGTAAGTGTAGGGCCTAGCTTCAATCCCTAGGAGCTCTGCAAGTACAGTAAAAATCCTTGTTTGTGAATACCCAAGGAAGTTAATACTCAACTTACATATTTATTATGCTTAAATGATGGTCATCATCATTTTGTAGCACATTGGTCAGTGAAAGATAGCACAGCATTTGCAAAAATGCACATTATAAACATACTAATTTTGGGCAGGACACTAAGGGCAGTGCCAAAAGCTTTTAGCAAGCCTGACGCTACTAATAACACAAATGTACAGCGTCGGACCCATACATCCCAAAACGACATTAAAAAAGAATGTCCATTACAATAGTAGACAAAGTCATAGTCCAATAACAAACTTGGCTAACTGTTTTTCTGAGTATTTTTCACCTTCATCATTGTCCCATCCTGGCCTTTTTCTGCGCAGAACAAAACAATATAGCGCAAGTACAGCTAGACAGCTTACAACTCCAACAGGAACAACAATCCCTGCAATCAAACTGGTCTTGCTCTTTTTGCTGGTTGGAGGGTTGCTACTAACAGTGGGGATGAAATCTGTGCCAAAATCTTAGTCGTTAGAAAATGGGTACTAACTTTTGCAAACTTGCATCAATTCAGTAGGAATGTATCACCTGGGATGGCACTGATTGCTGAAACAGAAGGTCCATAGGTACCTGGAGCAGGTATACAGCAAGTTCCTTTACCAGCCCAAAATAGATGGATTTCAAGGTAGTTTTCGGATACCTGAGCCTTGAAA
This sequence comes from Rhododendron vialii, assembly GCF_030253575.1. Lineage (NCBI taxonomy): Eukaryota > Viridiplantae > Streptophyta > Magnoliopsida > Ericales > Ericaceae > Rhododendron > Rhododendron vialii. Next base: position 42,976,469 of record NC_080562.1, on the reverse strand, counting down.
ACCCTCTGAATAGCTTGGAAAAGGACCCCACTGGCCTCCTTTTTTATGTCAAAATCTTTCCAAACCAGATTTCCCTAGAATGAAGAGGTTGATAACTTAAGAACCCCCCCACAAAAATAAAAAAAAATTAAGACAAAAGGATGGGTATCTACAAAGCTATTTTTTGCAGAAATATATGTGAAATGGAAATAAAATTATGAGAAAATCAAGGTGGCAGTTCTTTTATCCAATGTCCGGACAAAGAATTCATGCAGTATTGTGAGCTAAACCGATGCCCTGAAGGGCCGGGAGGTAATTCGTGATGACCAACGAAGTGCTGAAGGCTCGGGGTGTCGAGGCGGAGGAGAGAGCCCAAGGCCAGATCATAGAGAGAGGGGTCAGTGATATGAGGTGTCAGGTGGCAGGTAAAGATTGTGACATCTCAAAGGTTTCAGTAGGCTTCAGTGGGTAGGTTTAACACGGATCTCGATGAAGCTTGACCTTCGGCCAGCATATCTGCCTCTCTCTCTCTCTCTCTCTCTCTCTCTCTCTCTCTCTCTCTCAGACTAGTCTGAGGTCTTTAACCCTGAGGTGGGTTTAGGCCCTTAGATGATCCCTCGAGCTCAAGCTTCCATTCCACATTCCTACTTCGGTCCCGAGCGACTTGGGCCCTGTCTCCAACCCAAGTGTAAGCCACTGACCTTAGGAGAGGGTCGCCTTTTAGGCCGGCCTCAGGGTCGCCCTTCGGCCATGACGACCTTTGCTCCTGAGGTCACCTTGTCCCCTTCAGTCTTTAGGACTGGGTGCAATGTACCCACAAATATAAGAATAGAATACTGGAAAGGGAACACATTAGGAAAACAAGATGCTTGTGGCAACACTTTATAAAAGAGTTAGCATCGCTTATGGGTGAACAACAACCAAAGTTTCGATATGAAACCCAGTCCACCATTCCCAACAATTTGGGTAAGGTGATCAACATTAGGGGATGGCTTATTGCACGTTCCACCCTGCTATTTATAACTCTTAAATTAATTAATAACAAACTTTAAAGTTGTGAATACACTAATGAGGTGGAAATCTAAAGAAACTTGTCCAAGTGAACAAAAAATGAGGCAAGAAAGGTTTGGACTAATACAGAAACAAAAGGGGAAAAAAGATCATGGTTTAAAATCCAGTTTTGATAACTCAGCACTGACCTGGATGTATATATCAAAAACACGCCTTCCAAGACTTTTCCAAGTTGGGGGAATATTGAATGCTATCTCTGCAAACTGGAGAGTCACGGTGTAATTACCATTCTCAAGCCCAAACCCATAATATCTTAGTGATCCAGGTGATATTCGTGCTGTCTGGAACAGCTCTGAGTCCAAAACATTTGTGAACTGAGATGGAGTGAAACTCGAATATTGAGCATTGTTGTTCTCGCCGAAGCGTCCAACATTACTTACTGCCCACCTGTTTGTACTAGTCACATAATAAGTAGCCGGACCAAGAGTCTCGTTATCCCTCTCATATACAATCTGACTACTAGATGTAAACTGTGGACCACCACACTTAATCGCAAAGTTGTAATCTGCAAACCATCAGGAAAGAGGAATACATAAGATTGGAGTTCAAAGTGCAATAAAAAACAAGATCAGCCACATCTCGTTGATCATGTGATCCATCTTCTGTGTTTACTGCACTTCTGGAAAGTAGAAATTTACACTTCAGAAGACGAACTTTGAGGTGATGCATTTTACATGTGAAGTTTTGACACAAGAAGGAAAGGAAACTTCATCTGACAAAGTACAAAAATTGTCACATTGAAAGAAGAGAAGAAAAAAAAAACATGGTTTCATGGCCTTTCATTGGGAAAGGGTATTGAGAGATTGGTACTCAAAAAATAGGCCATTGACTAGCAACAACCCTTTGTTGATGTAAAAACAGAAAAAATGGGAAGGAGCAGTAAATGAATCTATCTAGGCTTCAAATCTCAAAGGTACAATCGAACTCAACGCAGTGCACTCCAAACAAATTAACACATCAAAGGATTTCGCTTAACCACATACATAATAGTGGAAAGAAACCAAAATATCGAACCTATGTCAACTATGTAACACCCCACGCCATGTTTGTAATACCCCAAGATTTGGGAGAAGTGAGTTTTTAGTCCCACATCAGAAGTCTACATGGGTGATCTTGGGCATATGACAAATCTTGTGGGCTACTACTAGTACCTTGGGCTTAAGCTTTTAGGCCATGTGGTGTGGCTTGTGCATAATAACAACTAACAAGGGAACGAACAGAAGTTACAGGACTTCATTGGCACTGAGGACCTCTAACACCATGAAGTCACCATTTAGTCCGAACGCTAAACAATTAGGAAAAGATCCCAACACTGTGCAGTGAGTCAGCTAACACTTACCAGTCTAAGTTGACCTACTTGTAGAATCAAAATGATTTCATGATTCAAAGAAACAGTAACTCAAAAAGATTCTCTTTCCAACATCAAAGAATAGATGTGTATAATCTCAGAATCATGGGCAAGGGGAGGTTCTAAATTGCACTTACAAATAGGAGAATCGCGAAAGCAGGGAAAGTTCCTTTGAAGACAGCTCAATCCTGAAGGCAAAACACTGTACGCAGAAGAAATATGGATATTGATAATTGCATGTTGAATTTGCCATACAAGTAATGCATTAAAATAGAATGATTCATCAGATACCGTCAGTCAAATCTTTTGTCGTAGCACATAAGCATGGAGTGAAACTCATCAATTTTTAAATTTTCGACTGTTATTACTCCAGTACTTGTTTGAAGGACATGTATCATGGATTCTCCACATATCTTTAGGATGCAAGGTGTGAGCTGTGCTTATCAGGATTCTGGAGGAGGACTTCATAATCACACACCATTGCAATGTTCTATATCTTCAGTTGCCGTGGAAGAATGCTTCCCAAAGTTGCCTAGATAACTTCTTACATAGGCCTAATTTGCTGCACCTCTAAAAAAAATTTCCCTAATCACATTGTAAAAAATTGCATCTATTCTTTAGAAAGTGCAAATCAGATGCTAACCAGTTTCATCTCGATTCCGGTTCCATTACACAGGAACACTGAAGAGAAGTAACAGATACAAAAACTAACTGGTAAATCCCATTGAGCTGAAAACTGAAATTGTGGGTGAGGAAATAAACTCTAGAATGCAGACAAGATCACTGCAGTTTATGATATCTGCACAACGTGAATTATATACGTATTCCCTCTACATTTAGGATCATACATTATTATTATTATTATTATTATTATTTTGCCGTTCGGATCATACATTCTGTAAAGCTAACAAATTAGTGCATTCAAACAGAAACATCATCATGTGGTTCAACGCTTGAATTGAATATAGGAGATTACACAACTTTCTTTCAGCATCACTAAATGTTCAGAGGCCACAGGATACCATTAAAAACATACAACACTGAGAGAATCACCTGGTGTTTGCACTTTCAATTGTGAAGTTATTGGCAACTAAGTTACTGCATATTACATCCAGAAAAACTCAGCATTAGTCTTGAGAGTTAAAAAAAAAAAAATGCAGAAGTTAATCAAATGATACAAAATGGAACTGTGGGAAAAATATAAAATCAGTTGGAAGTAAAACTATTACTCGAAGCTGGATGGTAAACCACAAATTTGCAACAAAAACTGAGGAGATACATAAAACTTTTACATACAGTTGCAAGCCTTGTTCGTCAATCCAGGAAGGAAAACTCCCAGATAATTCGTTGTATGACACATCTCTGTAGGTAAAAAAATAATGAAGATGCTTAGTCCAGATTTTCATTCTACTAATAACCGATAGATTGTTTTGTGCAAATCCATGTCTCCTTGTACGCTAAAACATAGTAGCAAGATGATCATTAACAAGAAAATTTTCCAATCAATAAATGAAGGACTCACTCACAATCCTACTTGTTCCCTTTTTACGTCCAAAGAAACTATTGATACAAACAATGCGACCTAATAGTTGTAAATAACTTACTCTATAATGATTCGCCTAAACTGAACTTACACATATCAATAAGTAAGCAAATCATAGGACTATAAAATGTTGTGTTATGCTTTTGAAATCATCTAACCACATTCTAGAAACTTCAAATTCGATTAGATCTTTATTATATAGGTATGATCAATAGTTACCATAAACGAAATAGTACCACTTGCATACATTCTCATTGACCTGCAAATGGTTATGTAAGATTACTTACATATTTAGAAGAGACGTACTCTTTAGTGTGGGAAGTGTTCCATTCAATTTGTTATTCCCAAGAAACCTAATCATACACAAATAAGTTCAAGTCATAAAGATTCACATTTTCTAAATATGCTTTAAAAGAAAAAACATTGCACAACATGTTTATCACAAGTAAGAGAGAATGTTAATTACAAGTAAGAGAGAGAGCTCAAATTGAAGAGAGAATTGGGAATCTGTCCAGTTAAATTGTTAAAGCTCAAATCCCTGGAAAATTAGACAAAGCATGGTCGTTACTCGCTAGTTGTGAAGCGTTAAAATCTAGATGTTTACATCAAAGAGATGTTGATCCCACCTTCATCAACCTGATTATCAACTGCCAAACTTACAGGTTGAAATGTATGGAAGCCAATGCAAATTTAATGGCAAAAACTTACAGTTGAGACAAACTTTGATAATCTCCAATATTGGAGGGGAAAGAACCAAAAACATTGTCGTTCCTTAGAATTCTGCCAGGCATGGAACCACTTGGTAACATTAATTTTGTTAAACAAAAAATACAGGATCATAAAGACGAAAATATTTCAAAATTGATTGTCAAGTATAACAGCATTGCCTTACAAGGTAGTCAGAGACGTCATATCTTTCAAAAATGCCAGTGAAGAGCTTCCATTAGATAAATCGCTTATTCTCCTATATAATCACAAGATACTTCATAAAAGAGAAGAGTACATCATTCATATGCAAAATATGAACAAAGCTATTGAAGGAGTTAGAACTCACAGGTCCGTCAATGAGGTCAAGTTGGAGAACGATACTGGTATTTGACCTTCAAATGAGTTTCCTTGCAACCTCCTACAAATAAACTAAGTACAGTAAGTTTACAGAATATGCGATAGAGGTTACTGAATTGAGTAACAATATTTACCTATGTAAAATCATCTCAATTAGCTAACATGATATCTAGCTTAAAATAAAAACATGATCAGAGTACTTTTGTCAAAATAAAGAGGACACAGCATACAAGATAGCTTACAGGACGCGAAGTTTTGACCAGTTCCCTATGAATTCAGGTATGCTTCCAGTAAGTTCATTGTCCGAAGCCCACCTGAAATCCTCGAAAAAATTATTTCTTCATCACAGAAGCAATTAATTTGAAAAGCATGCTTAAGTTTACCAGATAAGACAAAGGATTAGCCAAAAAGCTCTCACACTGTGTCCAGGTTTTGTAGAGCAGCAAACGTAGATGGTATAGCTCCACTAACTCCAGAACTATCAAAATAGCTGTCAAGATGGATAATTTTATAAGAATGGTGCTCCAATTTTTTGCATGCAACAGTAACACCAGCCTTATATAGGTTACACTTCATGATGTCAACAGGGAGAAACTTAAGACTACATCAGGGATACTTCACCGTAAAACAGTCATGGAGAAAGAGAGAGTCTTAGCTACTCTAAATAGAATTTTAAGCAGCCATCAGTTATAATATACATATCTTCACTTCTATTAGCGGTAACTTTTCTCTTTTAAAGAAACTGAAATTATTGAAGTTTCTCTATTAGGAACTGGGTTTGGTGCAATTCCTATAACTTTGGTTAGACTTTAGTGCTTATTTACAATACATATGTGGTGATTAGTTTGACAAGATAGCAACAAGCATCTTTTCTTTTCTTTTTTTAATTAACCTCCTACTTTAGTTCTTTGGTCTAGATAAATTGAAAAAGAACAAGAACAAGAAGATTTTTCCAGCATGGATTCCAGAAGTTGTAGAGAAGTTGCAACTGCCTTAATCACTGGTCTTGATAATAGTGACCAAAAGTGCTCATCTATGTCAAATATGTACTTCTCAATCATCTATTCAGTTTCACTCAACGAAATAACTAAGTTGGGAGTCTTGACACAGATGAAGTATTCTAACCAGACTTTCACAGTTAGTGCTGTTCAATATATACTTCATTCCTAGAAGAGCAATGCTAGGAACACAACTCTCGAACAAAACTCCACACACAACTGTGTCCGGAGCCGTTCGATAGTTGTGTCCAAAGTTTTGTTCTAAAGTTGTGTTCCTAGACTTTTTGTTCATAGCAATCTCATAACAAGTGCATCGCCTCAGCATCCAAAGGTAAGGTCAAGACAGCTAGGAACCTCACCCAATTAGCCTAATTTATGGATATGAAGCACAACTAAAGAAGGTACAAGTAGAGCGAAGTAAGTAGAGGGAAGTCAAAGACAGTATTTTGTGAGCTTCCAAATCTAAGCAGTGGGCAGATGGGGACATCTTCCAGCAGAAGATTCTTGTGTAATGGCAGTGGGCAATCTGCGGTACCACATGCTGCCCAACAAGAAAAGAAGCATTCTTCTGGATAATCAAACAAGTGGGCAGAATGTCTCAGCACTTACAGTTGCTCTAATTTTGTCAAATACCCAAGTTCTGATGGCAGAGAGCCAGAGAAGTTATTTGAACTGATGCTCCTGCAAAATTAACAAGTTAACAACAACAGAATAGTACAAATAAGTAACATGTGAATGTTATGCACGAAACAGGCTTGTCTGTCAGTTAGTATCATATATGTACGAGTGAGTCAAATTTTCAATGGAACAATAACAAGGATCTGAATACCACTGCAGCAAACAACTGATTTCTATAAGAACAAATCCACAACTACAAAATGTTATTGTGATGACATGGTTGTTGACACAAGATGAATACACTTGGGCAGACTCGTACTCGTTGGCATCAAGTTGCACTGAAGTCAATGGACAAGAAGAAGATTCAATCTATTTAGCAGACATGAAGTTGCCACATAAAGACGTAAAAATCAAGAATAACATACAATGATAACAGATTAGTCAGTTTTCCAATTTCCTTTGTAACCTCCCCCGATAGTGCATTAAACCCCAGGCTCCTGACAGCATTAAAGGAGGTGTCAGAACATTAAAGGAATCTAGCCAGACATGGATAAAATGTTAACCAGCTGCAAAATGTTAATCAAAAAATAAGGTGGCTTACAGCCACTGCATTTGAGTTAGATCGGCAATGGATGAAGACAGGGGACCTGTGAGGTAATTTTGGGCCAAGTTCCTGCAAAATATGGAAGAAACTTAGTAGAGTATAGTTTGATGTGAGAGACTTTAGAATGAAATAGCAAGGAAAAGTTTATTTAACGATGCATTACACATGTAGATATGTAGGGAGGAGCTGCATCATATTTGATAGCACTTCACATAGAGAAAACAATAGTGCAGAAGGAAAATGAAGCATTATTGAAACAAAAACGCTAGTTAATCCCAAGCACCAAAAAAAAAATTAATTAAAATGCTAGTGGGGAAACATACAAATTGGAGAGGGAAGTCAAAGACCACAGCTTATCCGGGATTCCTCCAACAACATCTAGCGCATAGACCTTGCTGTTACAAAATGATAAAGAAGGCAATCAGTAAGTTGAAGACTTCAACAAACGTATTAAGACTTCGCGCTCATAAATCAAGGTCCTAACTTCAACTGAAAAGTAAATTATGGTAGCTTGACTTCAAATTGAATTCCTGCCACTAACGGCCAATAGAAAACAAACTGGTGAGCACCACATTCAACTCAACTCAAAACGCATTTGTACTATTTACTGGGTTTGGATAGCCAGACTCGATTTCCTGTACTTGGTGCTATGAAACACAATACTCCAATATTCTTGTTACACTGAGGGCCGGCCATCCTATTGTTTTTTAATTGCCTCAACTCGTGCTCTCCTTGGTCTTCTTCTCTCTCCTCTACCACCCTTAATATAATTCAAAAATCATCCCAGCTCAAACGATTTTCTCTCATTCGTTGTCATTCAAATCACCCCTCAATTGATCTACATTGCAAATAATCATCCCATTTCAAAAGGTTATCTACCATCCAATCTTTAATTGTTCTCACTCCTAATTAATCCATATTACATGGATGTCTTTCACTTTAGACAAAATTACATGATTTATTGAGAAAAAGTACCAATTAGAAATTACACAGAACACATAGGAAGCGTGGAGAAAAGTCCTAGTATTTTTTAGTAAGACTTACAGGTGGGTAATGTGGCAAACAGTCCCATTGCATTCGCATTTGATACCAGGATTGTAATCTCCATTGGTGTTCTCGATACTGGTAGAGTCGATGGCGGCTCCACTGCATGGTTCTCCGCTTATGTTCCATTGATTTAATTTTGCGGATATTCCCCATTGGCTGAAGACGGTGTTCAAAGCACTCACTGCCAGAAATTCCAAAAAAAAAGGAAAGAGTTTTGAGCTAACATGGTAATCTTGTTTCAGAAATAAATACTAACATTACTACAACGCAAACAAGTCAAAGGAGTTAGAGTTTGGATGTTGACCCAATTTGTTGAGGGGCGCTTCCACTTTCTCCAAAACAAAAACCAAAAAAACTTTTTGAAAAAGAAAATAATTTTAAGGTCAAAATGTATTTATGTTTTTATACCAATATGGATCTTATTTAATATATTTTGTTAAGATCTTTTAAATAGTGAAAAAAAATTAAAAAATTATTTTCGTTATATTTTCATTTGTAATTACCTTTTTTAAATTACCTTCTGTTTTAAAAAAAATTTTTTTTGAGAGAAAGTGAAACGGTGCCGCGTGAAGGAAACTAATACGGAATAAATTTTTTGAAGAGCAGGTGTGGAGTTGACTACTTGACCAATAATAATCACCCAAAAGTACAAGAAAGTAAAAACCCATGTTCTATACAATTCTCATCTGCACTAAGAATTTATTAAATAATACTAAAAGAAAAATGAGCATGCAACCTTTCATCTACCTGTTCACACCCAAGGCGGCCAAATGGTAAAAACGCTTCCACAGAAGACACGAAGATATCCCCTTTACGAGCATTTTTATTTTTTTATTTTTTTTCTGAATCGGATCATCTTACACGCACTTGGTTAACCAAATTTTCTCCTTCCAAAAATCTTTTTCTGCGAAGAACTCTCAGAATTTTGTTTGGTCTTGAAAACCGAATTTGGTTTAAGAAAGGACGAAACCGTCTATTACTCTGTGTATTATAGTAGTTGAAATCTTCAAGAGATGATCCAACAGTTGTAAATCCGAAAATTGATGTGATACGCCCAAAACAACCTTGTCCAAATTTTGTCAAACAAAGAACCCCATTCGAAAAATGGCATGCTTTAAGTTAGGTAAGATAGACTGGAGAATCTCTCGAATATGAATTTTCGTAATTTGAAGTAGGATGCCATCCAAAAGTGTTCCTTTTTATTTTTCCTGTTTTTATGGGAAATCAGTTTGCAAGTGTTCTTTTTGTGGCAAAAAGAAAATGAAGTAAGAGAAAATTCATCGTCCTATGGAGAACGAAAGTGGGAAAAGCTCTGGTTCTGGTTCTGGACCCAAATGAAAAAAGCCATGTTTCCTAACTTAAGAGGCAGAGGAGCACTCTTTCATTCAGTTGAATTAAAATCAGAAGACATGTCCCAAACATGGAGAGAGAGAGAGAGAGAGAGAGAGAGAGAGAGAGAGAGAGAGAGAGAGAGAGCTTTTCTTTGTTAGTACTTAGTAGGGAGTATTACCTTCGGAAGCAGGAGTGGTGCCATTTTGAGCTCGAACAATCTCAACCGAGGCCAGCAGGAGAGACACACAGTAGTAAAAGGCCAAGCTGGCACAAGGAAGAGATAGTGTTGGTGATACACCCATCTTTTCCTCTTCCTACGTAGATTTGTGAGAGAAATGGATTGCTGATCGATGGAACTGGAGATCCTTTTAAGCCCACCCCGTATTTCTGTACCAAATATTGGGTATATATATATATATATATATAGATATATATATATATATATATATAGAGAGAGAGAGAGAGAGAGAGAGAGAGAGAGAGAGAGATGGATGATGCAATTGGAGAATTAAATTTTGTACACAAACTAACGGACGTATGTGAATTAAATGTTAATCTCAAGAGAGTAGACCTTTCCCTCCATCTTATTGGTTGAAATGATGTGAATTCCACAATAAAGTGATGTCATGCTCATCAAAGAGTGTATTGCAACAATGGGATCTACACTATTTCAATCAATAAGAGGGAATGTAATATTCACATTTCTTTAAAGAATGTGAACAAAATTACACTTCTTTTTAAATTACAAGTAATTTATTAGGAGAGAATAATTTGTCTTGTAAATAAAAAAATAATTACTTAACAAATAAAAATATTTCAAGGAATGGGGCCTGTTTTTTTTTTTTTTAACAGGAATGGGGGCTGTTTTAACAAATCTCACTCGAAGAGATTTTTTTTCTTGAATCTTCTCTTACCTTTCTTCCTAAATTTTTGTTTTGATACAGTATTTTTTTTTTTTGGCAAATGATAATGCCAAAATTAAAATTGATGGTGATAAAACTCAACCATGTGAAATGACTTCTTTGCCCTCCTCCCAATCTCACTCTACTCTCTCTCCCTCCCTCCTGAAAAAACCCAGTCTCCCAACTCAACCTCACCACCTCCGCCGCCGACGCCAAAGTTTTCTGTAAAATCCGGTTCGGTTCGCGGAGAAGAAGAAGATCCGGAGGTGGGCCGGTTTGGACGAGACGCAATCGCAGTCGCGGTCGTACTCGGCCATCATGTGCTCGAGGTCGTCGTCGTCGTTGATGACGGAGACCAAGGCGTCAAGATCCTCGCCGGGCAACTGGTACTTGAAGGAGACGACGTCGTCGTCGGGTGCGGCACCGGAGAAGGAGGTTAGCTTGGCTAGAATGTCGGAGAAGGTGACGCGGCGGTCGACGGCGAGAATCTTAGTGTCGCCGCCGGCGTAGGTTAGGTGGTGGTCGTGGGGGCGCGGCTGGATCTTCCCGCCGTAATTGCACATCAACTTCACCTTGTGGCTGGGCAGTTTGGAGTTGTCGCCGAAGGAAATGGCTCTGTTCAATTTCTCCATCGAGAGAGAGAGAGAGAGAGAGAGAGAGAGAGAGAGAGAAGTTTGTTGGAATTGTGGTTGGTAGTTGAGTTGTGTGATGATTTTACTGGAAAAGAATGTTTCGTTTTAGGACTCCATATCCATATTTGATTTGATTTAATAGAGATGTATCTTCTCTCCTTTTTTTTCTTCTGTCTTTTTTTTTAGGACCTCAATATTTTTTCGAACAATTTGGGCAATCGTTTTACAGAAAAACATTGGCGCGGCGGCAGAAGTGGAGTTGGGAGACTGGTTTTGTTCAAGAGGGGGAGAGAGAGAGTAAAGTAGGGTGAGATTGGGAGGAGGGCAAAGAAGTCATTTCACACGATTGAATTTTGGCAGCATCAATTTTGGTTTTGGCATTATCACTTGCCTTTTTTTTTTTGTATTAATCATTATGGTGTGCACTGTGCGCACAAACACTCGGAACACTTTTTCGCTCAGTAAATGGAACTACTTGAGTAACTATGCAAGTAATAATTGCCTGGGTGAATCAACCAATGGTGTTTGCAAGAACTGTTACTTTTTTTTTTGTTTCTTAGTTGTTGTTGATTTACCATATTTCAGCACCGTTTTTTGTTTATCGCAGGTTTGAGCCGGGGAGTCGTTGGGGTTCTCTACTGCCTAGACTTAGATTGATTTTTAATTTAGACGTTTCATCGGTTCTGCTTCTGTAGGGGGTGCTTATGTCGAAGTTTTGATAGTTTTGGTTCATTCTTGTATCTTTTAATGAAATTTATATTGCCTTCGGGCTTTATTATGAAATGAATTTGACATTTTCAAAAAAGAAAAAAAATACAGGCCATTTTGGTTTTTTTGAATTAAGCTTCTTTTCCAAGGTTTCTCAAACAAATTTCTTCCTTTATCTAAACAGTAGGGCAGAATCAACCAACTATTAGGTTATGTTCTGGAGGATTGGCGTGTTGCTTTGCGCCACCGATATTCTTTTGAACTGTGCAACACACACAGCAATATGTGCACAATCGATTTCATTGTGGGGCCCACCACGGGTCTCGCACAAATTATCCGAGCCGTTCATTAAAATGTAAAACATTTTTTCAAGAGTTTCCGTAAAAAATAAGCTCAATCCAATACCTATAGATGCTTCATCCAACCATCTAACTTTTCATTCAGATTTCCGGATAATGAAAAATTATATGATTGGATCGAGCACCTATAGGTATTGGATTGAGATTATTTTTTACGGGGACCCTTGAAAAAATGTTTTACATTTAATAAACGGCTCGAATAATTTGTGTGGGACCCATGATAGGCCCCACAATAAAATCTGTACACAATCTATGCAAAAATTGTATGTGTGTGTAGACTTTCTGTATTTTTTTATGGATCGATATTAATAGAAGTATCTTTTGTTAGTATTCGGTTATTGTTCTCTTTTTTTTCTTTTAATTTAGTTATTGTTCATGCTATCAATTTTGCATTTGATCCAATTTTCACTTCACATTTGATGGTCTTTAAACAAGCAAGGAACCCTGGATTCATTTTTAGAGACAAACTGCATTGCCTTGTTTGTTTTGTTGTCTTTATTTGCATTCTCTATCGCCGCTCCTGAGAAGAAAAATATTGATAAACAATTTTGGCTTTAGAAGGAGGCTAGGACAACATTACTAAATTGAAAGTGATGGCAAATATCAAATGTGGAAACGAAAGATTAGCATGTAATTAAGGCTTAGAAAATGTATTTGTTCAAAGAAGATTATTCTTTGCCCAATTCTTGGACTAATCTGCGGTGACCAATTTTCATCAATTGACATTGTTATCTTGCTTTATGGAGACTAGGTGCATTGTGACGTGAAGGCACGTCTGTCATGTCCATTGTGAAGAGCGATTTGAATGCTTTTGAAATTATAAATATGAATGAATGTAACCAAAGTTGTACGCATAAGTTTGATCAAGTGTTTGATATACATAAGTATGTCATCTACATTAACTGCACGACTTTGGTTATAGGTTTATATATGCTTACAAAAGACCTAGAGTAGAGTTCGTGCGAGTTAGAGAAAGCAAAAGTATTTAAATTGGAAGTTATAGATGCCAAAAGGTTTGTTATCCAGTTGTGGTTGATTTCCTCTGAGGCTGGTGCAAGAAGTTCAGTCTTTGTTCTTGTTGCGGACGTCTTTGCTGTCTTGGTTTACCAATCCAGTACCTACTTTACAGTGCCATTTAGTTAATGACAGATCCGCTTTGGCGTACTACCAGTTGGCATGTGACACTCTCCTTCCTTGCTTTTTCATGCGCTTGTTGGGCTGGAAGATGATGAGCTTGGATTGTGGTCGCTGCCATAATAACATGAGCAAAAAGTTGAAGATAAGCTTAAATTAAATGAATGCATCAATCATAGCTAGATAAAAACCAAGTCATTGATTGAGCTAGCACAATACTCTCTCCCGCAGGGCTTGCCAAGCAAAGAAATGGCTCCCATTTTCTCAACAAAAATGAACTCGAGATGTTTATCATCACAACCTCTCATAGTTGAGGAAAAATGCCCAAAAAACTGTGGACAACTTCTTTTATGTGTAGGAAGTGGATACACACAGACACACCTGATTAGAACCATCAAATGATTGAGAAAAATAGATCCCAAAAACATAATAAGGGCTGACCACAATCATCTAAGAAGAACCAAGTAACTAACCAGAGAGAACAAACAAAAGGAATTAAGGAACAGAAACTGAGTCGGTCCACTATCAATTATAATGCAAGTAATGAGCGTAATAGTTCATAATTTCAATGCAAGAACTTTTTCGAGAAGGAACATCAAGAAGGCTTACACTCCTACTGAATCATTACCCACAAATTTATCCCAGCTATGGAATAACATTGCAGATGAGCAAGTACTCATTCGTTCAAATGATACCAACTTTTGTGGGTAAAAGAAATCAATGTGGCTTTCATCAAATACCTATAGTTCATAAAGAGAATGCCAATTTCATACTAAATTTTAATTTTGCAACACCCAATTAATTAACGAGGATTTTTTTTTGAATCCAAACCAGAATCATTCTGAGTCTCTGAACTTTTGAAGCTTAATCAAAAGGAAATAGCAAACTACAACTTGGTGAATATCAACTTCCAATAACCACAATATCCACAGTGATATGTCAATGATTGTGGGTATGTTCATCAGGATATATCCATATCATGAACGCATTGAAAGATTGGTCTTAGCTCAATGTCAGTTGAGATTCAAGGTAAAATATTTGCACATTCCACATAAACATGACATTAAGTTCAAAGTGGAAATACCATTAAAGTAAACAAATTAAAGATTGTGATTGCATAGGCACATCCAATAACTTTTTGAAACTGCAGATGAGAATAAAACATCTAAGCTTTGACTACTTACTAATCATGTATATGATCACAGTACATAAGGTTAATAGATCAATAATACTACCAACCTATACTCCGGTTGTTCAGAAAATTAGGAATTTAGTTCGATGATGATGAACAATATCCAATTACATCAAGTTTCCCTTCAGTAAAACCATCTACATGCTTTATGATCTAAATGCATTCCAAGGATTTGCGATTCATAATTCATGGGTTTCATTTGCCAACGAAGCACTCCAAAACCAACATGACTGATCTGTTAAGTATAGTAACACACAAAGTTACACATTCTTGCCCCCAATGAAATAGAAACTCAGACTCTTAAAAAAAACAAAATAAGAAGCAACAAAAAAACTCTGGAAAAAAGAAGTGTCAGAGATAACTTAAGAAAGAGAAAAGATCGTACCCACACATGTATATTCTCTATCGAAAGTTTATATTACTTGGTAATAAATGGAAGGCTTGATTCTAGGTATATAACCCACCTATATGTAAAATAAGAACATTCACCAAAAATCAATGGCTAAGATACCCAGCCAAACCATACATAAAATGAATCAGACTCTTACTCCTAAAAATCAATAAATTTCAAACCCTCGTAAGTCGAAAACTCATCTACATAAACGAAAACCATGCAATTTGAAAATCAAAAACAGTATCAACTTACCTGGGAATATGGGGGACCAAATCAAGTGTTTTTTTCCACTTTTAGGATTACCAAGCTTGGTTATTTACAGTTACTAAAAAATTAAAAAATAAGCCAAAACTTGTCAAGTCTTCCCAGACTACGAAAACTACTCATAAAACATATTCCTCCCTCCAATATACTGTATTTGCAGAAAATGAGCACAAGCCCCATCAATTTTTAACAAAATCCATTTGAGATACAATATTTAGGGTTGATTGAGAGTTTCAATCATCAATAGGCTAGGGTTTTGAACATCAGTAGTTACAATGGAAGTCGATTTAGGGTTTTGAGGTATGGATGAAAGTTGATCTAAAGTTTTTGGGTATGGATGGATGTCGGTTTAGGGTTGCGAGACGGAGGGAAGGTCAGGGAGAGTGACAGATGGGATCATCGTCTTTCACTCGGAAAGAGAGAGAGAGAGAGAGAGAGAGAGAGAGAGAGAGAGAGAGAGAGAGAGAGATACCTGGTGGAAGAACGGACCTGGAGAGATCTAGATCGAAGTCATCCTCGATGGCGAGTTGCTTCAGCTTCCCGGTTTTAGCATCTCCAGCAGAATTTCTTATCCCTCAACCTCGCCTGTTACCCGAGCAAAACCCTCAAATCCGCCTCCCAGTAGTCTCGCGTCACACCTTGCCATGGCAAGCGAGGTGCGGAAACCTCGCTAGGACGAGCGAGTACGGAACCCTCGCTTGGCTTCTCTCGCTCTCTCCCTCCCTTTGTCACTCTCGCTCTCTCTCTCACGCTGGGTCTCTCTCCGTCCTTCTGTCACTCCAAATCGACGGCGAAGGCTATGGTGGTGGTCAGGTTTTGGCCGAAAACCCTAGATTGAACTGTGGGTTTTGGCCGGAAACCTAGATTGAACTCTTTCACGCTGGATCTGGTCGTCGCCGTTGGGCCGTCTTTAGGCGTTGTTGGGGTCGTCGGCAAAGGTATAAGAACAGTTGCCGTCGTTGGGTGTCGTTCGGGCCGTCAGTGAAGGTAAGAACAGTTGCCATTGTTGGGCTTTGATGGGTCGTCATTGGTTGCCGTTGGTCACAAAAACAATGGTTAAGGCTGGAGAAGATACAAAAGCCGAGAAACAGCTTGAGTTTGCTGGGAACCTCAACATTTGGTGGCTAGCTTAAACTGCTTTTTGGAGGATTTCCTAGTCAATTAACCGAGAAAGAGCTTGAGCCTCCTGGAGATGCTTGTCGGACTTGGAGACTTGTTTCTTCCCGCGCTTGATTTGGCTGCAGATGCGGATAAGAGAGAGAGGCCATGGGAGGAAAAATCGCAGAAAGATAGAGAGCGGGGAAACTGGGGGGGGGGGGGGGGGGGGGGGGGGGGGGGGGGGCGAGATCCACCCACCTGGGCTATAAGCCCTGGGACAAAATTATCATTATGGACAACCGGCTAACACTGCAAGCCCAACAATTAAGGGGTATAATTGTCCAAACTGCACAAAAATTGGCTAGCGATCAATTACCAAAACTGGTTCTTCTTTTAGAGGAGAGAGGAAATGGTTATTATATTGCAAATGTGTTGGTCAAAATTTATGTTGAAGCCCTTTGTACTTTCTATTATTTATTATTTTAACCTCTGATTAACATGTTGACAAAAAAAATCACTGATTAACAAAATTTTCTTTGAAGTTTAAAAAATTAAAAAAAATTACTTCATCCGTCCCTAAATAAGTGTCTGGCGTGCAAATCTAGGCCTTATAAAAGATGCATGTTTTTCGTTAAAAAATCTAATTTTTTTTCCACAATCTATTAAAACTCATTGCTATCTATTATTTGTGAAAAAAAATTAATTTTTTATTTAGGAACGGAGGAAGTGTGTTGAAACCCGGAGATGGTGATTATGAATTGGACTCCAACATCGAATTTGATGTTCCTGAATTTCGATTTAAGATTTGCAACCAGACTGTAGAGCTATTATAGTATGCTAAATAAAAAATAACCCACTTTCTACATGTTTCTTTACCATTTTTAAGAATAGAATTGAAACCATCGATTTTTAATCAACCGAATTGAATTACCCATTCTGTTTTTGATTTGCAGGTAGAGTGAGCAAAATTATTGAGAGATTAGGAACAGAGTCAACTGGCAAAAGGGAAGTAGTTGTGCGGTGGCTGACGAGAAGAGAGGGCATGGTGTGACAGAGAGATGGGAATTAAAGGAAGAAAGAACATGAAAGTCATTTTACAAGTTATGTTAAGAGTGGTGAACATTACAATAGTCAGGAACCACATGGTGGTTAGGTGCTGATAAGCAAGCAAATGTGAGGGGCAACCTGCACATGAGACCCAAATTGCATAGGTCAAACTGAATTATCCCCCAAAAATAGATTTGAGCATATTCAATGTGGTGAAAAAAATTCGAACTTTGACATATGGAATGGAGCAATGCTAGAAATCACTTTAACCACATATATACATACATACAAGATTAAAAGCATCAAAGGGGCTGCCACCTAATCCAATCACAAATGAATTGGGATATTCGGCATTCCTTTTGGTAACGCTTAAGCACATTCCTTCACGACAACCAACCACTGTTGAATTTGACAACATTTTCTGACTAACACACAAACAATAATTTTATATAGAAAAGAGATCTCATGTCATGTATTCCTGTTGAACTAACCACTGTTTCTTCCTCGAAAAATTACAGTAACAAACTTCACCTACCTTCTCCAATGACCTCTTCCACTTCATGAACTGAATTAATCGGTGAATGGCCTGGATCAGCCGCCGTGGTTGCACTTGATGAACTGAATTGGTTATATTCGTTTTCCACATTTGGAGTATCAATCGTCATAAAATTGCTCGTATCGTCGAATTTCCAATCGGTCAAATATCCAGGCCGAGTAGTGACAGCACTAACTTCAATGTCTCCTGAAAGCATTGCCATTGCACGTGACATGGATGGGCGTAGCTGTGGGGATGTCTGGGTGCACAAAAGAGCTACTCCTATCACTCGTTTTACTTCTTCCTCGTCAAATTCCAACAAAGTAGTGTCGACTAGCTCAACCTCGCGGTCATTTTCATGCAGACGCCAGGCCTAAAAGGAGGGAAGATTAAAATTTCATAAGAATCATATAATGGAGCAGGCTGGGTGTAAGGATGAGTGGATCAGATATTGATTGTGTTTAATGCACATTTTAAAAATACCAGAATTTGGTTTCAGAGAAATACAGAGATGACAAGTTTTTTCGTACTATTTGGACAAGGAATTTTGTTTTCAATGATGCTCAAATAAAACATCCTAAATTATTCAATATACAACGATCCTTCTTTCTTTTTAAAGAACAGCACGAAGATGCAGCTGAATCACTAGCCACGGTCATAAAGCATACCGTACCCGCAACTATATATGCAGCTCGTAGGAATTTTTCAAATAATCAACAATTATTGAGTGCTAAAAAGAAAGTCAATCATACCCATTCAAGAAGATATTTCTTTTCCTCTTCCAAGTTTGAGTCAGAATTTGGCCTTCCACTGACAATCTCTAAAGCTACAACACCAAAGCCAAATACATCGGCCTTTTCTGTAAGGTGCCCACGCATAGCATACTCAGGCGCCAGATACCCACTGCATCAGTAACCATTAAAAAGTCATAACATGTAAGTTAATTCTTCAGCTGCAGGCAATACCCAAATTTTATGTGATAACCAACAACAATACAAGAATATATGGAGATCGACTGCTGTGAATCATACATTGTCCCTGCAACACGGGTACTGATGTGGGTCTTTTTGTCATCATAAAGTTTGGCCAAACCAAAATCAGAGATTTTGGGGTTGAGTTCAGAGTTGAGAAGAATATTGCTGGCCTTAACATCCCTATGTACAATGCGAACCCGAGATTCCTCATGAAGATAAGCTAGACCCTTTGCTACTCCCAAGCATATATCAAAACGAATGGGCCAGTTAAGAAACAAACTTGTCTTCCCTGCTTCACAAAAGCCAAAAAGTTAAGCATGTCGTATTTTAGCCTCATTAAGAAATAATAGTGTACATAAACATTAAAGGTGCTGTCCTTGTACCAAACAATGCCTGATCAAGACTTTTGTTTTCAAGATACTCATACACAAGCAGTCGTTTATCCCCCTCAATGCAGCATCCATACAGTTTCACAAGATTCCGTTGTTGAACAGCAGATATCGTAGCGATCTCTGCAATAAATTGACTCTTTCCTTGGTGGGACGCCACAGACAGTTGTTTGACGGCAATAACCCTCCCATCATTTAGTGTTCCCTATAGAATATGAAATTTAAAATTTTGGTATGGACTAACAAATCACAGTTCTATTCAAAATATGTCCAACAGAAGGGTTTGTATTTTCCATTGTCTTATTTTCACAAAATTGCAGACGACTGCCTTTCTCCATTGCAAAAATTTGATGGTACAGGTGTACGACTGCCATTCATAATGAATTTATGAAGGAAAAAAAACGGGGGGGGGGGGGGGGGGGGGGGGGGGGGGTTGAAATGGCAGATTCATATTTAAGGGAGTCTGAAGAGAGGTGTCATTTCATAAAGCAATATGAAGATGATGTTCGCCAATGGCATTACTTTTTTTAGAAGGATGCTTACCTTAAAAACCGGTCCAAAGCCTCCCTCCCCAAGTTTGTTTGCAGGATTAAAATCTTCTGTTGCAGCCTTTAGCTCAGCATAACTGAACGTGTAGGGCCTAGCATCCATCCCTAGGAGCTCTGCAAGTTCAGTAAATCCTTGGTTGTGAATGTCCTAAGAAGTTAATACTCAACTATATTAAGCTTAAATGATGGTCATTATCATTCTGTGGCACATTGAAGTACACGAACATACTAATTTTGGATAGGACATTAAGGGGAGTGCCAAAAAGTGTTTCTTTGACAATGTGTTAACCTCTTTTCCATGATGATCCAGAGCATTTAATGTACTTACAGGTGGAAAAGAAAAGACAGGGGTGGGCTGTTTTGTCATGGGATTGCTGGTTGGCCAGAAAGTGGAGTGTTTAAGAGAACATTTACACATACCTCCATCATGTCTGAACACACTCTAAAAAAAGCATATAGCATGCCTGACACTACTAAGAACACGAATCTACAGCATCGGACCCATACATCTTAAAATGACATTTCCAATACAAAGTAGACAAACTCATGGAGGGCTAACAAAGTCCGCGTACTGTTTTTGTGAGTATTTTTTTTAGCTTCATCATCATCCCCTCCCGGCCTTTTTCTGCGTTGGGCAAAACAACATAGCGCAAGTACTGATAGAAAACTTACAATGCCAACAGGAACAACAATCCCCACAATCAAACCAGTTTCACTCTTTTTGCTAGTTGGAGAACCTGGAGGTTTGTTACTAACAGTGGGGATGAAATCTGCGCAAAATCATAGTCGTTAGAAAATTGGTACTAGCTTCAGTACACTTGCATATCAAATATTGAGGTAACCTATTACCTGGGACGGCACTGATTGCTGAAATAGAAGGTCCGTATGTTCCTTGAGCAGGTATACAGCAAGTCCCTTTACCAGCCCAAAATAGATGGATTTCTAGGTAGTTTTCTGATACCTGAGTCGTAAATGCCTTCTGAATAGCTTGGAAAGAGACACCACCAGCTTCTTTTTTTATGTCAAAATCTTCAAAAACCAGGTTCCCCTAGAATGAAGAGGTTGGAACTTAAGAACCAAAGGATTGGTATCAATGAAGCATAGATTTTCTCGACTTTCTTTTACACAAATGTACATGAAATGGAAATTATGTTACATAATAAAATTCTTAGAAAAATCGAGGTCACAGTTCTTTTATCCCATGTTCGGAAGAAGAATTCACGTAATATAGTATCTAGGGAATTCACTTAATAAGAAAGGGAACATATTAGGAAAATTCATTTCCACCAAAAAAAAGGTATTAGGAAAACAAGAGCTTGTGGCAACATTTTAGAGAAGTGCTAGGGAATTAATCTCTAACAGCTATTGGATGGCCGAACAGTGAAAATACGATCGCAAAGGGTAATAAGATACAAGCTGTCGAGGAAGTTAACATGGTTTAAGTCTAAAAGGATCACTTAGGTGCAAGGAGAAATGAGGTTAGGATTTCAATTTTCAACCCCTCAAGGTGCTAATTTAACTATTCTAAACATACAGAATTTCAAGCCAAAAAAACAAAAAACAAAATTAAGATATAGAACCCAGTCCACCATTCTAGCACTTTGGGTAAGGAGGTCAACAATAGGGGATTGCTATTGCATGTTTCACCCTGCTATTTATAAGTAACTCTTAAATTAATGAATAAAAAACTTTGAAGCTGTGAATACACATAATGAAGAGGAAATCAAGAGAAACTTGTCCAAACAAACAAACATATTTGCACTAATAGAGAAACAAAAAAGAAAAATCACATTTAAAATCCAATTTTGATAACTCAGCACAAACCTGGATGTATATATTAAAAACACGCCTTCCAAGACTTTGCCAAGTTGAGGGATTTGGGATTACTATCTCTGCAAACTGGAGAGTCACGGTGTAATTACCATTCTCAAGCCCCAGCCCATAATATCTTAGCGATCCTGGTGAGTTTCGTGCTGTCTGGAACAGCTCTGAGTCCAAAGTAGTTGTGAACTGATGCGAAGAGAAACTCAAATATTGAGGATCGTTGCTATTGATGAAGCGTCCAACATTACTTACTGCCCACCTATTTGTACTAGTCACATAATAAGTAGCTGGACTAAGAGTCTCATTATCCCACTCATATATAATCTGATTACTAGATGTAATCTGTGGACCACCGCACTTAATTGCAAAGTTGGAATCTGCAAGCCATCAGGGAAGAGGAATTCATCATATTGGAGTTCAAATAGGTAGTGCACTAGAAAAAACAAAATCAGTCAAATCTCGTTGATCATGTGATGCATCTTATCGGTTAATGCACATCTAAAAAGTGGAAATTTACACTTAACGAATACAAACTTGAGTCAATGCATTTCACGTGTGAGGTCTTGACATAATAAGGAAACGAATTTCCCACTTCATCTGACAAGTACAAAACTAGAACATTGAAAGAAGACAAAAGAAAGAAAAAAAAATGTTGATGGTTTCTTATGGCCTTTCATTGGCAAAGGGCATTGTGAGATTGGAACTCGAAAAATAGGCCATTGACTAGCAACAATGGTTGGTTGATATAAAGACAGAAAATATGGGGAAGGAGCATTATATAAATCTGTATAGGCTACAAATCTCAAAGTTAGTATGACAATTGAACTCAACGCAGTGGACTCCAAACAAATTAACCATAGGAAAGTATTTTGAATAACTACATTCATAACAGTAGACAGAAACCAAACTAACAAACCTATATCAAACTATGTAACACCCCTGCCATGTCCGGCCCAGTCTTAGATATCAAAAGGCAAACGAAACTACACCGAATAAGGTGCACCGATACACACACAGAGAGTGCATAATAACACATAACAAAGGAATGAAAAGAAGTTATGAGACTTGGATTGGAACTTAGGACTTCTAACACCATGAAATCACCAATTATTCCGAGAGCTAAACAATTAGGAAAAGCCAACAGTTACCAGTCTAAGTTTACCTATATTTAGAACAAGAAGGGTTCGATGGTTCAAAGGAACAGTAAACTCAAAAAGATTTTCTATCCAAGATCATTGTGTAGATGTGTCTGATCTCAAATTCGCAGGTAAGGAGAGGTTTTGAATTGCACTTACAAATAGGAGAATTGCGATAGCAGGGAAAGTTGCTTTGAAGACAGCTTAATCCTAAAGGCAGAACACTGTAAGCAGAAGAAGAATGGATATTGATTAGTGCAAGTTTAATTTTCCGGATAAGTAATGCAATTAGAGTAGAACGATTCATCAGATACTGTCGGTAAAATCTTATGGAAACAAAGAACAAGAGCATGGAGTGTATTAAACTATTATTGTCTAGCTAACTTTTTACAAAGGCCCCATTTGCTGCACCTTTGACAATAAGTTTGCACTAATCACATTGTAAGGATTTTCATCTATAGTTTAGAAAGTGCAAATCAGATGCCGGCAGCCAGCTAGTTTCATCTCGAGTCTAATACCATGACACAAGAGCGCTGAAGAAAAGTAACTAATACAAAAACTAAGCGCTAAATCTCATTCAACTATATACAGAAACTGAGGGTGGAAATAAACCCTAGAATGGAAGACGAAGATCGATGCAGTATGTCATATCTGCATACCTTGAATAATATCCCTATTCCATTTACATTAAGGATCATACATCCTCTAAAGCTAATAACTAGAGCATTCAACAGAAATACCATCGTGCTCTTTAACACTCCAATTGTATATAGAAAATTATACAACTTTCTTTTAGTGTCATTAACTGTTCAGACTTCAGAGGCCACATAATACCATTAAACACATACAGCACGGAGAGAATCACCTGTTGTTTTCACTTTCAATTGTGAAGCTATTGGCAACTAAGTTACTGCATATTACATCCAAAAAAACTCAGCATTAGTCTCGAGACTATAACAAAATCAACTGATACAAATTGGAACTTGTGGGAAAATATAACAAATCAGCTGGCAATACAACTATCTGGATGTCGGACAGTAAACCAAAAAATTGCAACGAAAACAGAGAAGAGAGACATAAAACTTCTACGTACAGTTGCAAGCCTTGTCCATTGATCCAAGAAGGAAAGCTCCCAGATAATTCATTGTATGACACATCTCTGCAAGCAAAGACATTATGGGGATGATTACTTGAGATATTCATTCTACTGAGAACCGACACATTGATTAATCTTAAATTTGAGCGTTGAAGTCTCAGGTTTAGACTGTTTAGTCAATAGCTCACATATCAGTACCAACCACTTTGTTATGATACAGGTTCTCATAATTGGTATCCATGTCTCCTCCCGGGCTAAAACATAGTAGCAAGATGCCCAGTAACAGGAAACTTTTCCCAAGTAATAAATGATTGTTTTCTTTTCTTCGCAATCCTACTTGTTTCCTTGTTATGTCAACAATCAATACAGACAATGCGACGGTGTAGTTGTAAACAACTTACTCCATAATGATTCGCCTAAACTAAACCAGCACATTTTATTGAGTAAAACAAATCATATGACCATAAAACAAAATAGTACCACTTGCATACACTAGCATTGAACTATTAATGGTTTCGTAAGATTTACTTACATATTCAGAAGAGGCATACTCGTTAGCGCGGGAAGCTTTCCGTTCAATTTATTATTCCCAAGAAATCTGAACATACACCAATTAGTTCAAGTCATTATGAATCATACTTTCTATAATTCTTCTAGGAAAAAAAAAACATTGCACAACATGTTTATCACATGTAGGTGAGAATGCTTATTACAAGTAAGAGAGAGAGCTCAAATTGAAGAGAGAATCTGGAATGGGTCCAGCTAAATTGTTAAAGCTTAAATCCCTGGAAAATTAGACAAAACCAATTGTTACATGTTAGTACTAAAATGTTAAAAACCAGATGTTTACTTCATAGAGGTGTTGGCTCCATTTTCATCAACCAGATTATCAACTGCAAAACTTACAGGTTGAAACATATGAAAGCCAAAGAACATTTAACAGCAATAACTTACAGCAGAGACAAACTCGGATAATCACCAATATTGGAGGGGATAGAACCAGAAATATTGTTATTCCTCAATATTCTGCCAGGCATGAAACCACTTTGTTAGATTAAGTTTGTGAAAAATAATGGATGATAATAGGGATACAAGTATTTCAAAATTGATTGTCAGCTGTAGCCGTATTGCCTTACAGGGTACTCAGAGACGTCATATCTTTCAGAAATTCCAGTGAAGTGCTTCCATTTGATAAATCACTTATCATCCTAAATCTCACGGTATGTTATAAAAGAAAAGAATATATCATCCCTATTTTAACACAAACAAAGCTATTGAAAGAGTTTAACACTCACAATGACGTCAACTTGGTCAACTTGGAGAATGATGGCGGTATTGGACCTTCAAAGGAGTTTCCTTGAAACCTCCTACAGATAAATTAAGTACAGTAAATTTACAGCTTGTAGATAGTACATACAATAGAGGTAACTCTATGGAGTATCAATTTATAGAATAAAACAAAAAAGCATCTCAATTACCAAACATTGATGTGTGGTTTAAAGTAAAGCTATGGTCTGAGTACGACTGCCAAAATAAAGAGGACACAGCAAACAAGATTGCTTACAGTTCGCTAAGTTGTGACCAGTTCCCTATGAATTCCGGTATGCTGCCTGTGAGTTCATTGTCCGAACCCCACCTGAAATCCTCAAAAAAATCCTTCTTGATCACATAAACAACTAATGGTTGGAAAACATGTCCAAGTTTACCAGAAAGGATAAGCCAGAAAGCTCTTACACAGTTTGCAGGTTTTGTAGAGCAGCATATGTAGGTGGTATAGGTCCACTGACTCCAGAACTATCAAAGTAGCTGTGAAGGTGGATAATTTTGTAAGTGTAATGCTCCTATTTGCAGCATGCAACACCAGCCTTATACAGGTTACACTGTACAGGCCTTGATGAAAAACTTTAAGATGTTTACGGGGTGAAACTTAAGACTATATCAGGGTTCCTCTATTGTCATATAGTTATGAGCAAAGAGAAAAATTAGAATATATGTGTAGAAACTTTATGTCCATCTCAAAACCAATTGGCAATGAGTGGAGAGGTCTCAAATGTTATTAAGTGATTACCCATTCCACTCCCAAGCAATGTGAGACTCTATTTCCTTAACATCCCCCCCCCCCCCCTCCCCCCCCACGTGCAGCCGCGTTTGAGGTCTGTCACGTGTGGCCACTTTTGAGTTCTATCATCGTGCAGCTTTTCTGCTGGTCTGTCATCGTGGGGAGTGGATTGTAAATTTTTAAAATGTGGGATGGAACGGGCCCCGCTCTGATACCATGTAGAAACTTTATGTCCATCTCAAAATCAATTGGCAATGAGTGGAAAGGTCTCAAATGTTATTAAGTGATCACTCATTCCACTCCCAAGCAATGTGGGACTCTATTTCTTTAACAATATGTGCCTGCTAATCCAAATAGAATTTATAGCAGCCATGATATTATTGTTATACATATCTTCAGTTCTATTAATTGTATTTTTTTTCCTTGTAAAGAAACTGAAATAATTGAAGTTTTGCTATCGAACTAGGTTTGGTTTAATTCCTATAGCTCTTTGATTGGATTTTCGTAACTGCTTATTTACAATATATACATGGTGATTATTTGGCCCACATAGTTATTAACTTCTCATTTTGTGATTGATCTCCTCTTTAGTTATTCACTTAGATGAAAGATAAAAGAGGAAAGAAGAGAACAAGGACAAGAAGAATTTTCCATCATCAATTCCGAAAGTTGAAGAGAAGCCGCAACTACCTTAATCATTGGTCTCGATTATTGTGACCTAAAAGAGATCATCTATGCCAAATATGCAATTCTCAATCATCTATTCTCCTTCACTAAAAGAAATAACTTGTGAGAGTCTTGACGCCGATGTTGTGTTCTAAACAGACTTTTGCAGTTAATGTTATAGAATGTGTACTTCATTCCTGGGATATCTCATAACAAGTGCACTGCACCGCACCGCGCTTCACTCCTGAGAGAATAAGCGCAGGGCAGCATCTCCAGGTATTAATTGTTGTTTCTTCCTACACCTGTTGTAATACTAATACCTTTCAGTATCCAAAACTAAGGTCAAGGCAGCTAGAAATATAACAACAATTTGCCAAATTACTGGACACAAAAGCAGAGACTGAAGAAGGTACAAGTTAAGCAAAGTAGGAAGAGGGAAGTGTGGAAGTATGTTGTGAGCTTCTAAAATCTAAGAAGTGTGCTCATAGGGACATCTTTCAGTTGTTAAGATAAGATGGTTGTGTTATGGCAATGGGCAATCTGCGGAACCATTTCTATAAAATGCTAGCATGTTGCCCCCAAAAAATAGCATATTCCGGATAATGAAACAAGAGTGCGGAATGTCTCAGCACTTACAGTTGCTGTAATTTTGTCAACTTCCCAAGTTCTGATGGCAGAGGGCCAGAGAAGTTATTTGAACTAAAGCTCCTGCAAAATTAGCAAGTTAACAACACTAGAATAGCACGAAGAAGTAACATGTGAATGCTATGTAGAAAACAGGATTGTACATTTCAGTTATGTGTACAAGTGTCGCAAATTTTCAATGGGACAAGGAACTGAATGCCACTGCAGCAAACAACTGCTTTCAATAAGAAAAAATCCACACTTACAAAATGGTATTTATATGGCACGGTTGTTTACACAAGATGATTATACTTGGGCAGACTATACTTGTTGGCCTCAGGTTGCATTGCAGTCAATATAAAGCTAAAATATGAAGTTTCCACTTAAAAACGTGAAAATTCAAGAATAACATACAATACTATCAGAGTCCTTAGATTTCCAAGTTCCTTTGGAACCTCCCCAGATAGTGAATTAATCCCTAGGCTCCTGACAACATTAAATGAGGTGTCAGAACATTAAAGGAGTCTAGCTACACATGGATAAAATGTTAATGACCAAATGTTAATAAAAAAATAAGGTGGCTTACATATACTGCATTTGAGTTAGATTGGCAATGGATGAAGAGAGGGGACCAGTCAGGTAATTTTGGGCCAAGTTCCTGGAAAAATATGAAAGAAACTTAGTAGAGCATTGTTTGATGAAGAGAGAATTTTGAATGACATAGCAAGTAAAACTTTATCCCATGATGCATTACACATGTAGATATATTGATAAGAGCTGGATCATAATTTTAAGGTTTCAGTTTGATAGTATGTCGCATAGTGTAGAAGGAAAACAAAACATTATTTGAACTAAACCGTTGTGGGGAAACATACAGATTGCTGAGGTTAGTCAAAGACCATAGCTCATCAGGGATTCCTCCAACAACATTTAGCGCATAGACTTTGCTGTTACAAAATGGTAAAGAAGGCAAGCATTAAGTGGAAGACTTCAAAAAAGGTACTAAAAGCTTGAGTTCATAAATCAAGGTCCTGACTTCAGCTGCATAGTAATTACTTACTAAATCATGGTAGCTTCACTACAAAATGAATTCCTACCACTAACAGTCAATAGAAAATGTACTTATGAGAACTACATTCAAACTCAACTCAACACGTATTTGTATTAGTTACTGAGTTTGGATAACCAATTCAATTTCCTGCACTTGGTTCTATGAAAAAAGATTAATACAGCAAGTTATTCCGTTACTGTAATAATACTTGTCACACATAGGGGGCCATCCATCATATTTTCTATATTGCCTCAACTCGTGCTCTCCTTGGCCTTGTTGTTTCTTAAATTTTTGGGCCTAAAGCGGCCGCATCTCGGGCTTTAACCCAGTGCCGACCCTGAATGCAAATAATCATCCCATCTCAAAAGGTTATCTACCCTCCAATCTTTATTGTTCTCACTTCTAGCTCATCCCTAACCCGTTCTCTTCTCATGCCTATGCCCTATCTTTCGCCTTGACGCTTTGTAGCATTACTGTAGGATCGTAGTTCCACTAGACAAAATTACATGTGTTGAGAATAGTAGTACAAATTAGACATTATAAGGAACATCTGGGGAGCGTGTACGGGAGAAAAGTCCTAGCAGTGATTAATTTAATTTCTACTAAGACTTACAGTGTGATGATGGTGCAAGTGGTACCATCGCATCGGCATTTGATACCGGGATTGTAATCTCCATTGGAGATCTCGTGGCTGGTCAAGTCGACGGCTCCTCCACTGCATGGTTCTCCACTTATGTTCCATTTTGTTACTGAGTCTGTTGCTGATATCCTCCATTGACTAAACACGGAGTTCAAAGCACTCACTGTCCCAAATTTCAAAAAGAAAGAAAAAGAAGGCAGGTTTTTGTTTAGCTAACATGGTAATCTTGTTTTTGAAAATCTTAGGCCCTATTTCTTTCCTAAACTAAATGAATTAAATGGACTAAAAGTCTAAAACTCTTGTTTACATAGATTTTAGACCAGTCATTCTTTTCATTTATAGTACCAAATAATTTGATATTTAAGGAAAACAACTTGACTATTGTCATCGGCATAAAGACAAAAATTTAATGAAAACGCAACCTAAACTAAAGAATGGAATATTACTATAAAAAAAAAACAATGAAAAAAATTTCGATTGCCAATACAATTCTACAGTTCCGAACTTTAGCTAACATGGTAATTTTGTTTATGAAATTCCTAGACGCCCGTTTTTCCTAAACTAAATGAATTAATGGACTAAAAATCATGTTTACATGGATTCTTAGACAAGTCATTTCTCTCATAGACGCCAAACATACACCAAAAGATTTGACATTTAACCAAAACAACTTCACTATTGTCATTGACTTGTAGAAAAAAAATTTAGGGACAACTCACCCCATTTCCAACAAAGGTAACAAAAACAAAAACAATATATTATTTTATTTTTATATTTATTTATATACACATATGTTTATTTTATACATATTAATCGTATATTATGCAATTTTGATACTCCACTTTTTGATAAGCAGTAGAAGCCTAAAAAGCTATTCCTATGAAGATTTTTTTTTTTTGACGGTTGCAGGTGTTCGGGTGAGTGTAATTTTGTTCACGCTCCTTAAAAGAGGACGAACGTTACCCTCCCTCTTATTGGTTGAAATAGTATAAGTCCCACTTTTGCAATATACTTTTAAGTATGGGCACAAATTCTTTAAAAAAACAATTAAGATTAAGCATGATTATGTGAAAATATAACTCAAAATCTATCAATGAGTTAAAAACAAGTAATTGAATGAAAGATTAAATTTTCCATACTATCAAAAGATACATCAATACCCTAAGCTATTACAAAAAATAATATTAAGTCCAATTTTTTGTTTAGTCACAATTCAACAATTAAGATACACAATTATTTTCGATATAGTTTATAAATTACTCCTTTTCAGGTAAGTTCTAATATACATTTGTTTGGATGGAAACTTGAAAAAAAAATTCAAACTAAAAAAATAGCCATTACTCATACTTTCAATAATTACTCTTATTTCTCTCTTAACTCTTCAATTATTATTCTTATTTTTCTCTCTATTTCTCTACACTCAATACCTTTATCTCCAATTATTACCTTATTTCTCTATCCACTCATTACCCAAAGACCAAATTCAAAACTTTTCAAAAATCCATCCAAACACAAACCTTTTCAGATTTTAAAAAAGTTACTACAATTTTCAATCTAAAGTTCAATCAAAGGCCCGGTGCCCGGTGGTGATGTGTGTCAGTGAGAGTCAACGTCAAGTCCAATCAAAACTCTTACGCATGTGTGTGGAGAGAGGGGAAAAGAAATACTGTAATACTACTCCAAAAAGTGGAGTCTGGTGTATCTAAAGGATAGCAGCAGAGGAACGAAACCATAACAATTGTTTACATCAAATGAGCAAGCACACTAGACGAGTAAAAATATATTTTTTATTATTTTATTTAAGAGAAACATAAAAAATAATTTATATCAAATGAGTTAAAAAAAAAGCTAAAATGCATTTGTGAATAGTTGTTCGTTTTTTTTTTTCTATGCACTATTCATACTCCTTTCTTTTTTTATTATTTCTTTCTCTCTTTCCTCCCTCCTTTCTCCTCTCTTTAAACAATAAAGATAATAGCGGATCAAAAAAAAAAACAATAAAGATAATAAAAAAATGAGTGAAAAATATATTTTTTAATTGTAGTTAGGTAAAATAGATAATATTAGTGTAGTGTTGAGAGAGATATGAGTAGGTAAAATGAAAAAAATGTACTGTTTATCAGCATTTTTACATTTTCATTGGTGTACATACTCTTAGTGCTCATACAAGAGCAACAGAAGGAAAAAACCTCTGGGTGAGTGGAGGCACATGACCCATGTGTCCTCACTTGAGTTTAGTGATGGACCCAAGAATCTGACATGGTGGGGACACCAATTTTCTTTGTAACCATAATATATGAGTTACCATTAAGTACATTCACACCAAAATAATTTTAGTATTTATGATAAAGTAACAATTTTAAAGTATAGACTATATGTGTTAAAGAAAAATTAACACAGGTTCATCATCTATTTTCCTATTATTAACTCTACAAGTACAAATTTCAGAGACTAAAAGTGTACAAATGTAATGTGCGGGTTCATATTGAGTACTACACAAATGATCAGAGACATTGGAAGAGTAAGGGAAAACCTTGATTTTGGCTATGGGAGGATAGATTTCTATTTTTTTTGTTTTCCTCCAAAGTGTGCACTATTTTCTAATGCCGGGATTTTGAAAGAAAAAAAAAAAAAGCTTAGGAGAATGGAAGGATTCGAACACGCACACTTATTCACAAAACCAGCACTTAACCACTACACTAAATTTTGCTTACTTGAACATTTTCAACATATATAATATATATACATAATCGAAATGAAAAATTTAAAAGAGCATGGAGGCACGTGACCCCATGTATCCCAAGGTGAGTCTGCCCCTGGTACTACTAAATTAGGTTTTGTTATTACGGTCCAGTTCTGTTAAGAAAAATAAGTATTTATTTTTTAAATAAGGATAAATACTTATTTTTAAAATTAAAGATGATGTATTGTGAGAGAATGACCTGATTTGTAAAGCGAAAAATAAGTATTTAAAAAATAAGAACCTTTAGCGAAACGGTCTAATTGTTTTCATTTATTACAAAATTCCTATCAGTAACAAATCTTCTTTGATGGTAATTGAGAAGTGCAGATTATTGAATGGCATCACAAATCAAAATTTTCATTATTAATGATAAATTAGATTTTATTAGTGATTGAGAAGTGCAAATTCATTTGTGTATGCGGCATATGTTATGACTTTAGGAATTGATATTCACATACCTTTTTTTTGTTATTCATGTTTTTTTTTGTTTTTTTATTTTTAAGGGGTGAAGAACTGTATGTATTTATTTGCTAAAAGACAAAAGAGAGAGTGTAAATAAGGGAGTGTGAATATCAATTCTCTATAACTTTACAACAAAATTATATCAAAATTTTTGAAGTCGCACTGCCCACTACCTAAATAATGTTACTACAAAACACAATGGAAACAAGTCAATTGTCAACCCCAAGGGATTTTGGTCACGTAGTTGTGATAAAACAACAAATGCTCCTTCATGAGTTCACAGGTTTCATACTCATAGAGGTCAAACATTTCAAACATTTGAGCCACTGCAGATTATGCCATGTCGTATAAACTGGCCCGACATCCGGTTATCAACCAAAAAAAACAAGTCAATCGCCAATACGTACAATTCTTCGGTTCCCAACTTTGTCCAAATTACTTAGACAAGGTCAAAGGAGTTAAAGTTTGGAGGGCGACCCAATTCATTGAAGATAAAAAGAAAAGAGGAAAATTTGAGAGGATGGAAACAAGTAATTTTGAGGGGCAGATCCCGTCAAGTTTCCCCCTACCAGTTTCGTCTATTTTTTTCATCGGGGCCATTCAAAAGTGTTTTAAATGATCCAGATTTGCTCGGGATATTTTGGATATTTAAAAAAAAATTATTTGAACAAATCTAGACCGTTCAAAACACTTTTGAATGGCCATTATTCACAAAATGAACGAAATTGGTCAGGGGAAACTTGACCAGATCCGATCCCACAATTTTGAAGGGTGGGTCTGGAGTTGACCAATGATCATCCAAAGTAAAGATAGAAAAATAATGACCAAACCCTGGCCCAAATTTAAGGGAAGTACTCTACCCACACCCCCATTTTTATAACTAAACTTGGAATCGATTTGCCTAATTAGCATATAGACTTCATCATTTTGATGATGAGAAATGTTTACCTTATAAAGCACATCGAAAATAGCAAGAGTTCAAAAATTGATGTTTACAGAATGTCGATAAATACATGATCAGAACAGAAAAAAAAAAATTAGCTCACACAGAAGATAAATGTGTTCTAATCATACATTATCAAATTGAGATAAAAATGAACTTTGGGGTGACTAATATTTATGAACGTTTCAGATTAACAAAATGATGAAGCCTATATGCTAAGGTATAAATCGTTTGTGGGTCTAGTTGTAAAATTGGGGTGTGAGTTGACTTTTCCAAAACTCTAAGGGTGCGTTTGGTTGGATGAAATAGAATGTAAATAGGAATGGAATTAAGAATGGAATAGAATTGGAGGAATTGAGAATGGAATAATCATTCCCATTCTCATGTTTGGTTGTGCTTAGAAATAGTCATTCTCATCTCCAATGAAATAGTATGGCAATAGTAATTTTTGGAATGGTAATAGTAATTTTTAGAGTGGCAATAGCAATTTTTGGAGTGGCAATAGCATTTTTGGAGTGACAATAGTAATTTTTGGTGTGGCAATAGTGAATGTTGGAGTGACACTAGTAATTTTGGTGTGACAAAGAAATGGAATAACAATTCTTTAGTTTTTTTGGATGGAATGACAATTCATTTACTAAGGTGAATAGTGATCCTATTTGGAATCATCATTCCATTATTCAATGGTGAACCAAACATTAGGATGAGTAAGTCATTGGAATAACTATTTCATTCCAACCAAACATACCCTAAATAACGAGAAAAAATGACATCCAACCTTCCTCCCTCTCTCCCAAAAACCGCCCATGCATTCACACCATTGCGACCAAAATAAGAACACACATCCATAGTCCACAGATAACAGAAGACACGATAATATCCTCTACGAGTATGTCTTTATATGAACAGGGTTTTTTTTTTTTGGTAAAAAAATATATCCTCTACGAGCCTTAGACCACGGCTATATGAACCAAGTTCGAATCAATTTATGCGCACTTCATTTAATTCTAAGAACAAATATCCCGTCCACTGATACTGTTTTTTATTTCTCCTGCCAAAACTCTCTTTAGGCAAAAGAGCTCTTAGAAGAACGTTCAACTACTCCTAATTGTCCGGCAAATTCTAGCCAGAAAATAAATTGTCAGTTGTTGAACTGAAAATGGTTTAAGAAATGCCAAACCACATCAGTATCTAGTGTATAAAATTATAGTTCAACTCTTAAAGAAATGATCAAAGTCCTACAGTTGATAAGCCAAGAAACAATTTGATACCACTTGTAATACAATCTTGCCAAATTTGTAAAACATAGAACCACGGTCTAAGGCTCTGTTTGGAAAAAATTTTATTTTCAATTTTTTGTTTTTGTTTTCAATATTTTTTGAAATAGGCACCATAAACATGTAGTATGTGTTATTGTTCTTGTTTAAAAAATACATAATCAATTCCACTAGTTTACAGAAATTCTAGAAATACAGAAATTACATTTTCATTTGTTTTGAAAATATTTTCGACAGCCCAAAAAATAAATAAACAAAAACTATTATGGTCAGCAAACATGTTTTTTGTTTTTATTTTTAATAAATAAACAAAGACACATTTCTTGTTTTGCATAAACGAAAAATAAAAAAACTAACAACTTTACCAAATAGAATCTAAAAAATTGACTAATACCATATTGGTGGAAATACACACAATCATTAATAAGCTTGAAAAATCACAATTACATCTTGGACAAGAAGGTAGAATGGTGGGATCTGGGGGTGCTGTAGTGCACGTGTAGGGCGGCACACAGTCGTCGATCTCATCAATCAACAGTCCACATTAAAAAAAATATGACTGGTAATAAATGATTCTTATCAGTCATAATTAAAAATCATATCTCAACCATTCATTGTCAAGATCGATGGTCCCAATCCAAAATGGTGAGTCTCAGATCCCATCCCATTAACATTTTTTTCACTTTTTCTACTTTTTTTTAAATTTTGTCCTTATTCAATTTTTTTTGCGCGTTTGTTAGTTTTACGCCTCACTCTTTACTTTTTCGAGACGAATCGAAAAAATAAAAAAGTAAGGTATAAAATTAACAAACGTGAAAAAAATTCAAATAAGGACAAAACCCCCGAAAACCTTAAAAGTCCTAAAAGTTTCTATTAGAAAAAGTTTCTATCGGAACAAGTTCTCAAATACTCCCTCCCAAAAATGATGACAATTTTTGAAATTTGTGTCATTTTTCATCGCTTATATATTTCAATCTATAATGTTTTTCATGAGTTTGAAAACTTTGTTTAATAGAATTTCAAGAACTATCAAACAAGATCTATATTAGATATTTTTTGAGATTCATTTTGAAAGATATAAGGAATTGAAATTGACACAGATATAAAAAATTAACATCTAATTTGAGACGAATGAAGTGAAACTTTTGGATGCCATCCAAAAGTGTTGCAAATGAGGAATCAGTTGAGTTGAAACGAACAGAGGGTACAAGTACAACCGTTCGGAGCCGGGGAGCCGCCGGCTCCTGGTCCTGTTTGCGAAAAAACTAGAAAATGATGTGAGCGAAACCTCGTCGTCTCTGTAGAGAACAAAAGTGGGCCGGAAAAGTTCTGGTTACGGTTCTGGACCCATATGAAAAGCCATGATAAGAGGCAGAGGGACGCCACTCTTCCATTCAGTCGAATTAAAATCAAAAGACATGCAACTACCCCACCCAGGGATCTCCCAAGCTTGGAAACAGAGAGAGAGAGAGAGAGAGAGAGAGAGAGAGAGAGAGAGAGAGAGAGAGAGAGAGAGAGAGAGAGAGAGAGAGAGAGAGCTTGTTAATTACCTTCGGAAGCAGTGGTAGTACCATTTTGAGCTCGAACAATCTCAACCAAGCCCAGGAGGGAAACATAGTAGTAAAAGGCCAAGCTGGCACAAAGAACTAATGTTGCTGATCCACCCATTACACTCCTCTTTCCTGTGTTAATGGATTGGTAATCAATTAATGGAGATTCTCTCAAGCGTAGCCTATGAGTATATATACGAGAGAGAGCGAGAGAGATGGGTAGTTAATTATATATACAGACCTGAGGGTAGTTAATTAGATTAGTCTAACAAATCCAACTCAAAGAAAGCATATATATATGGGTATGGTTATGGTTATAAAGACAATAATCAACACAATATAAGTATAAAATTAATTCTTCAAAACTATTATGAGGATCGAACTTTCATACTCGATCATATTCTCATTACCTTATTTATGTATTTCTCTCTGTTTTTCTCCGTTTTACAAAGTCCATCAACTGGTGAGAATTTATAGGCCATCAATACAAGCAGGACATAAATGAACAGGGTGGTGCTAATGCTACGAATGTTTTTTATTGTGCCATGACAATTTTGGGTTTTTGACAATAATAACCTTAAGTTTTGTCATTTCTCTCTCATTTAATTCCAGTCTCTCACTCCACTTTCAGCTCCATCGAGAAATCATCCCCTCGCGGAATTGAATACTTTTTTTCTCGGCTCATCTCCTTGTCTAAATCGGTGCAAATTTCTTCAATATAGTAGATTGCAGGAACAAGCTTTTGTTTATACAGCATTTTTAAGAAATGAGATAAAGCATCTCCATGTGTTTACACCCGTTTTTGGCACCCAGTCCTGAGCAAGCGTTAGAATGCCATTTAATTATCTTTTAATTAAATTGGACCAAAAAATAGAGATGAATTGGGTTTAAATTAATGGGCCAAGACAAGGGTGATTGGGCCCAATTAATTTTAGTTTGGTTCGGGCTCGAGTTTGGAGGTTTTGGGCCTATTTGTAAAAGAATTCAGCTAGCCAAAATGTTGATATGGGCTAAATATGTTAGTAGGCCATTTAAATTAAATGGCCCGTTACTCAAATGGCCCATGAAAAGTGGAGTAAGGAGAAATGTTGTTGCTTGATAAAGAAGCCATTTGACTGAGTCAAATGGCCTGTGATTTTTGCAAACCCACGAAAAAAAGGATGACATGGCCCATTATTTGTCAACTGCCCATGGAAATAGGAAGTGGAGGAGAAATACATGGCCCATTATTCTCCTAACCGCTCATGATCAAGAATTTACACATGGGCAAATTGATATTCACTTCTATTAACTCCTCTCAACCGCCCATGATCCCATGATCGGAAGATACATGGGACATTTGTCATTGCGAGGAGAAAGGGCGGGAAATCCATTTCCATGCAAACTCACAAGAAGCCATGGCCTATAAATACTAGAAGTCAAGAGGAAAAAAGGGTCCACACATCAATCAAGCTCAACGCTTAAAAAACCAAAACCTTCCCAGCAAAGCAATTATCTCACTTTTCTCATCATCACTCAATTACTTCTCCAAGTAATTCGAGTTTTCTATCTCTCTTGTACCCCAACTTTATTATTACGACATAATAAAGTTATTCATATCTCTCTTGCATCCCTGACCTTATTATTACGATATAATAAAGTCATTCTACGTTGCTACTTCTTTTCCTACACGGTTAGGAAATTATTAAGTCCTCGCTCGTAGAGGCAAAACCACGAACCAACACTGCAATCCAGCCCTTAGGTTTGTAGCACTATCGCCCTCACGGTTAAGAAGTCAGAAAAGGGACGCTTAGCCCTTTACGTTAGACGCGACAAGTCTTGGCACGCCCACTCAGTCCTTGAGCCATTTCGGAGCCGAACACCATGCCAACAGGAAGTAGAACCAACATCAACTAAACCCATTTGACCAATTTTACATCTCTCTCTCTCTCTCTCTCTGATATATATATATATATATATATATATATCAGACAGAGAGAGAGAGAGAGAGAGAGAGAGAGAGAGAGAGAGATCGGTGATGAAAATAGAAATTTCAATAGAGGAGTTTGAGTGATCGGTGATGGGTTCGAGCAACGGCATTGTGCTTAATTCAAGATCACCAACGCGATGACAAGAAGGGCAATAAGAATTTGTTATTTTTGCAGAGAGGTGTGGTCTAGATATGAGAAGTAATGACTGTGAATCAAGCAGAAGAAAGAGATAGCATGGTTTGGATTCTCCTTTCCAATCGGCAAACGGTTCAGGGAGAGAGAGAGAAGATGGGGCGGTGGCCCGGTAGCTGCCTCTCGGTGGGGAAGCTGTAACTCGTGAGTGGAAAGAAGAAAGGTCAATGAATTGAATGAGGAGAGAGAAATGCCAGAGCTTTAAGGATATTATTGTCAAAGACCCAAAATTATCGTGGCACAATAAAAACACTCGTGACATTAGCGCCACCCGAATGAAAATACAATTCTATTGACTATGAACAGCAGTCTATGGATGGAGTCTTCCATTGTGGACATTTATACACACAATTATTTCATGGATGAGTCTTCCATTGTGGACATTTATACACTCAATTATTTCAAAGTTCCACCAAATTACTATTCTTTATTTTGTTGGTGTTCGTCCACTCTAAAGAGTATATTGTAAATTTTCAAATAAAAAAAAAAGAAACAAAAAGTAGAATGTCAACAGCTAAAAATGGAGTGTTAAAATCCTTTTAACTATCCTAATCCTAATTACATAACCCCGGTAGTGGAAACCTCCTGCCAACCACTTAAAGTGTGGGCTCGTCTGGGATTTGATTTTATGCCGAAATCCCTCCAAGTCGGAAAATTATTATGGCAAATCATTTTGGCACTCCATTTTTTTATGAGACTTTTTAAAATTTATTTTTTAGTCTAAAAATTATACATAACAAAGCACACTAGCTAAAAAATAAGTTTTGAAGTACCATCATAAAAAAGTAAAATGCCAAATTAATTTTTTATTATTATTTGCTGTTTTGTACGAGATTATACAAATGTGTGGTTGAGAAGACTCTTAAATCATCACAGGACGATAAGGGGAAATTAGAAAGTTGGGAATGTCTATTTCATTCCTAGTACTCCACTAACTGATTCCACTTTTTACAAAGATGAACTCTTCTTCTAGAATTCTCCACAGACGTCACTGCTAACAACCTAACCAACCAACTGAGTGTGTAGAAATGATTCAGTGTGCCAGATACTATCACAAAGATCCCCCGGGTTATGTTTTGAACTTGAGGACTGAATAAGGTTATTGGGCCTTTTAACCCGAAACCCGATTTCAAAGAACCAAAACGAAGAGATAGTTGGTTTTAAATTTTTTGATCCCACCACCCAAAATCTCTTGATCCGCCTTGGATGACGTGGTTTGTATCACAAAGTATCGTTATTGTGGTGATTGGATTTGATCCGTGGGGCGGGTAGCTCCGCTTGTCCTCCTCTGCCTAACCTGCAATAAGTTACTAAGGCTAGTGGCAGCCTAGATTGCCTAGTGACCTTTTGATGATCAAGTAAGGTTCAGGAAGAGAGAGGAAGGTCTGACCAAGTTAGGGTGAAAATGGCATACCTCTTTAGGTTTACATCCCTTCTTTTATATACGTCTCGCTTAACTTGCCTACCAAGTAAGTGCGTGGAAGGTACATTCAGGTAACCGCCTTGGATGACATCACGTATGACGCACGGGATAAAACAGTTACGGAACGCATAGCCAAAGTTGGCCGCAATGATGATCAGGGCCGGCTGATAGCATAGGCGGAAGGAGCATTGGCTTCAGGCCTCCAAAAAATGCTAAAAATGAGGGCCCCAAAATTTTAGGACTCTTATATATATGTATGTATATATGGCCCAAATTTTTTTTGCACTAAACCTCCTTTACACAAAATAAGCCCAATTAATACAACATATCTTGAGACCCTCTTTTGTAATGGTTATTTTTTTTTAATGAAACTTTGTGCAGACCAACTTTTATATGAAATATATAGGGAGATCTTATTCAAGAGGTTCGCTTCCGGCCTCCAAAACTTATGAGTCGGCCTTGATGATGATGCACATGCTGTAGCCACTCCAGCCTACGTTATGATTGCATACATGGCCAAGTGGTTAGGCGCATGAGGACAAGACCTCTCTTCTGAGTCATAGGAACCTTAATACCTGGATACAGTTCGGTGTTCCTGAGCAAACTCGTCGGCACATCAAGTTACTCGTACGCCGATCAATACTGTGTTCATACTCATAGGGCCATAATCCCGAGCCCCGAGCCCATCTCGTCAAGATGGCGTGGTCAAGTTTGGGGAACAAAGCTCGAGTATGGTCCGAGCCCTGTTATTCGAGCCACTACAATAGCCCTTTAACCTACTTCTTCTGACGTTTGATGAGCTCCGGAGGAGTTGACAACAAGTGGTGGCCGAGCGCCAACAGTTGACAACAAGTGGTCCAACAGTCGAAAATTGATGTGATACGACCAAAACAACCATGTCCAAATTTGTCAAACAAAGAACCCCAGTCGGAAAATGGCCTTCCTGGTTTTTCCGAAACCAAAAAGCCATGTTTTTAGTTACGCAAGGATAAAAGGTCGTGTCAAGTTTTTTATTGTCCATTCCCGTCCATTTTCAATTTTTTGGGCCGCATTCTGAACTCGCAACCATGATCAGATCCATTTATTTTGTAGAGCTCGTCGAGACTCTTTACAATGCAAAAAATCATGTTTGTTGGTTACCAATCCAAAAAATCATAATTTGAAGTAGGAAGGCATCCAAAAGTGTTCTTTTTTACTCTATTTTTTCTGTTTTATGGGAAATCATGTTCTGTTTGTGGCAAAAAGAAAATGAAGTGAGAGAGAAAATTCATCATCTCTATAGAGAATGAAAGTGGGAGAAGCTCTGTTTCTGGTTCTGAACCCACATGAAAAGCCATGTTTCTAGTCGGTTTGGCTTCAAAAGTCATTTGACTTCTTTTTTTTTAATCTTTATTCAATTTTTTTCGTATTTGTTAGTTTTACATCAAATTTTTGTGACTTATTGATTTGTCTCGACTAGAGAAATTGAAAAAGTAAAAAAAAAAAATCTTATTGACTTATTTTTGTCTTTATTTAAAAAAATTGAGTTTCAATCAAATTTTTTTACTTTTTCAATTCTTCTTGTTGAGACGAATTAATAAGTCACAAAATTTTGATGCAAAACAAACAAACACAAATTTTTTTTTGAATATGAACAAAAAAAATAAGTCACTTAACTTTTTAATCCAAACCCATTCTTAATTTAAGAGGCTGAGGGGCAATCCATGCAAGGGTGTCCCAAACATGGATGGAGAGAGAGAGAGAGAGAGAGAGAGAGAGAGAGAGAGAGAGAGAGAGAGAGAGAGAGAGAGAGAGAGAGAGAGAGAGAGAGAGAGAGAGAGAGAGAGAGAGAGAGAGAGAGAGAGTGAGTTATTAGTTAAGGCCTCGTTCTCTTGAATTTAACTTAAATCTGCAGGAATTTGTCTTTATTTGATTTTTTTGTTGTATTTGTTAGTTTTGCACCAAACTTTTGTAGATTATTGATTCGTCTTAATGAGAGGAATCAGAAAAGTATTTTTTTTTTTTTACTTTTATCCAAATATTTTGAGAAATAACCATTTTTTAACGTAAAAATGACATTTTTTAGTCTGGAGGAGTATTACCTTCTGAAGCAGGGGTGGTGCCATTTTGTGCTCGAACAATCTCAACCGAGCCCAGGGGTGGTGCCATTTGGTGCCAAATTACGAGGTGTTTGGATAGCTAGTATTTTTCATTTGGCTTAAAGACTTATTTGGTCCTTACAAATAAGGCTCGGTTTCAATTCGTCCTCCTAAAAATTTTCATTTCAATTTTACCCTCATAGTTTTAACACGATTTCAATGTTACCCTTCTCGTTAAATTTGGATGGAAAATGCTTGTGTGGCAAATGGTTGGGTGATTGTGGGACATTCTTTTACACGGTCATCCTCCACTTGTAAAAGAAAAACCCCTAAAAACCAAAATCCATTCCCTACTCTTCGTTTCCCCCCAATTCTCGTTCCTCTAGCGACTAAAACCTAAACCAGTTGCACCCAAAAACTCTTCTCTCAAATCTCTTCTCCCACTAAATGCGATCCCCAAAAACCATCGTGAACCTTACCAAAAACCCTCACCATCACAAAGCAGATGCATCGTCAACCTCAGTAATGGCTACCTCTTCATCAAACAGCAGTGCAAGCAGTCGAAGGGATCGGGTTTGCAAGTGCGGCGAGAAACCAGTGTTGGCGATTTCATGTTACAACTAATGCAGTGCACTACATTGCTAACCCCATGAACCATTGATCAATCAAGGATCAGAAAAAAGTAGCAAAATTACATTCCAAAATCAGCTTGCACCACAAATCTCCATAATGATTGACAGAGCTAGTTACCATAGCAGAACCAAATCCATGTCTTTTAACATGGCTTACCCCATGAGCCAAATCCAAAGCAGAACCAACAGCAAACAACAATATAGTAAAAAAAAAAGTCAGCACAATGGTAACAGATTCAGCAAAAAAAGCCATCACACAAATCAAAGTTGCTGTAACATAATGGTACCAGATTCTCATTAGATTCAGCATCATCACAGTATACCAAAAAGACACTAAAACATTAGAGACACAACTTCAATAATTACCCAAGAGAAGTCATTTCATAGCCAAGCTTGCTCCAAAAGTCATTACATTACCAAATACTATTAAAAGCCAACTTCAAGTTTGTGGCCATTACAATTAACTTCAATAATTATCCAAAAGAAGCCAACTTCAAGTTTGTGGCCGTTACAATACCATTAATTTCAATAATTTCAATAATTACCCAAAAGAAGCCAACTTCAAGTTTGTGGCCGTTACAATACCATTAACTTCAATAATTACCCAAAACAAGCCAATTTAAAGTTTCTGGCCATTACAATACCTACTAGGATTGCATAAACAAAAAACATTGATTGGGACAACATATTTAACAGTTTGTACAGCCTAAACTGTCGTTTAGGTCCAGTCATAAATGTCCTTCAATCTGACTTTGTTAACTGATAAGTGCCAAAATATATATATTTTGGCCCTCCAATCTACATTTGTTAGTCATTTATTTTTGTTAACTGATTTTTATTATGTGTTTTTATGTTTATAGGTTGCTCGAGTCTGTTGTCCTAGACTTTGGGTAAAAAGAAGAATTTATAGAAGTTCTGAATCAAAATGCAAAGTCCTTTGAAGTTAAATGGCTAATGTCTTATAATGTGAAGTCCAAGCACTACAAGAAATTACACCATTGCCGACTAAAATTCCTGACTAAAATAAATTTAGTCGCCTATTGTTGGACAATTACCGACTAAATTTATTTAGTCGGGAAATAATAATCTTTGCCAACTAAAACAAATTTTAGTCGGGAAATAATAATGTTTGCCGACAAAAAAATAAATTTAGTCGGCAAATATAAATTCTCCCCTAATTTAAAAGACAATAAATGAAAAACATTTTTCGACTAAATAATTTAGTAGGGAATAGGTAATATTTGCCGACTAAAATTACATTTGGTCGGCAAAAATCAATTTTCCTCTAATTTTAAAAAAATCAATAAATGAAAAAACATTTCCCGACTAAATAATTTAGTAGGGAATAGTAATATTTGCCGACTAAAATTACATTTCGTCGGCGAATATCAATTTTTTTTCTAATTTACCAAATCGATCAACAAATGAAAAACATTTCCCGACTAAATAATTTAGCATGGAATAGGTAATATTTGCTGACTAAAATTACATTTGGTCGGCAAAATCAATTTTTTCCCCCTTTTACACAAATTTCAAGAAAGGAAATATTTGTTCTGACGGACATTGATCACGATGCAACCTTTCCTGATCTAAACCGTTCTTTTTTTTTTTTCCTTCTTTAATCATAAGATTTTTCGTAAATTTTTGGCTCGATCGGGTTAAGGAAAGCCGTCTATTAGCATGCAAATTCTTAAATAAAAAGAATTTTGTTGTCAGATCAAGTGTCTATTCATAGGCGATTAACTTCATTCTTGGTACGAATGATCTAATTTGTATTACGTCAAAAGAGATGATTTGGATTTTGCCAAAAAAAGACCTCAAGCATGGCTTGGTTAGTGCACTATAACACTTAAACATCTCCGAATGCATTAAATATCTTTCGATCTTAATTAATTGAAAAGTCGCACGGACTCCCAAAAATGACTAAAAAATTAGAATTGAGGAAGTAATAATTAAGGACTGTGCGCAAAAAGAAAGGGTTGGATCACT
The DNA here is from genome assembly GCF_030253575.1 of Rhododendron vialii. Lineage (NCBI taxonomy): Eukaryota > Viridiplantae > Streptophyta > Magnoliopsida > Ericales > Ericaceae > Rhododendron > Rhododendron vialii. The sequence goes on along the minus strand of NC_080562.1, from coordinate 42,932,333 downwards.
AAACTCAAACCGAACGTAGTCGCGTTTCTTGGGAAGGAGATAGTAGTTGGTGTTGTTGTACGGTGTGGTGGTTCCGTTCTGTGGTCTTTGCTGTCTCTTGGCCGCCCTTGACATGGCGGTAGTGAGGGTCTTGATCAACATTTTTGGGCGGCTAAACTTAGGGCTGGGCGTGGATCTGTTGCTTGCTCGTAGGTTTTGCTTTAGTTTTTGCTTACTATTTTTTTTTTGTTGGTTTTCTTCCCCTGCATGGGAATTTCTCTCACTCCTTGTGTGTGTTGTTTTGGTGCGTTTTCTACGTCGTCTTGATGGCTTTTCGAGGTCGGAAACGAGTCTTGTCCTGAATGTTCAATTCGTTTGTGAGTTTAGGTCTCTTTTGTGGTTGCTTTCCTTTCTCCTTGGAGGTGGCTACCCGTTCGGCCGTTCCCGATATATGTTTTTCATATCAATGAAAATATCTCTAAAGTTTGACCAAAAAATTAAAAATTTGGTAAGAACCCTAGCCCCGTTATATATTTTAGCAAAAAATTAAATAGACATCCTATCGAAGTTATCATGGGTTCCACGGAGTTAAATGCTAAGTCTTGGTCGTTGGATGGTTCTGCCCATTGTCTTGGTCGATGTCGATGGTAAGCCCTTCATATTCCCATTGACTTGGGCATGCTTGTCTTTGATCCAAAGACTCCACACATACTTATGGGAGTAGTCTTTTCTGCCTTTTTCATTTTTGTCCTCCTAGCTAGCCTAATATAAGCGTACAAGATCACTCTGCCCATCTATATTATGCTCGTCTATTTTGGTCCCCATTTATTTACTGTTTTTTGTCCCACATATACCAAGTAATCGCTTGGACTAAACCAGTCATGCATTGTTTTCAAAATGTATCTAGTCTTTGGGACCAATTAATTATAAAGCAGAAATACATTTTATAAGTGCATATCTATTTTATAAGGGAAAATTTCAAAATAGCACCTGACCTTTCGCACAAATCACACACAGGCACCTGACCTTTTAAAATTATCAAAAAAACACCTAACCTATTTAAAAACTCATCAATTTTACACCCTCTGTTAACTTCCCATCCAAAACAAACGGAAATGCTGAAAATGTGCATTTTGGCAAAACAAAATTAAGGATCATTTTGGCAAAACACAATATTATACTCATAAACATGATTAAGGCTAGATTTGGCTTTCAAAGTCAATTAATAACTTAATTTTTATCTTTATTCAAAAGAAAAAAAATGCATTTGTTAGTTTTAAGCTTGACAAAAAACATAGAATAGTCATGCGTAGGCGTGAAAAGTGACAAGTCATGGTTATTTAATTACTAAATTAAGCTTGACTATTCTATAGTTTTTGTTTTTGCCTTTTTCCTTTGTTTAATACAGAGTAATCTTATTTGGCTGCATAGTTATGGGTATTTAATAACTAAATTAAGCTTGATTCCTTATTTAGGGTGGATTTGGATTGAAAAGTTAAGTAATTTTTGTGACTTATTGATTCATCTTGGCGCAAACTAACAAATGCGGTTTTTTTTTCTTCTTTTGAATAAAGACAAAAACTAAGTTATTAATTGACTTTTAATCATTAAATGAAATTGGCTTTCTTATTGCAGTTACACCCTGAGGTTGTTTAGTATAGAAATTTGGTCCAATTAAGTTTTTAACTTGAAACAATTAGGCCCTTAAGGTACTTACGTGCCCAGTTTCGACCCCATTGTTATATTATCACTTATATGTTAATCCAATACAAGCCTACACATACTAGTAAGGGAACAAAATTAGTTTTCTTTATTAATAAAGATTTTCGTTATTAATATTAACTTCTTAACCATACAAGATTAAGGGCAATAGCTCATTCATAATAAGTTACGTGATTGCATTGCTTATTAATTGTTTTTATTATTATTGATTAATTGTACATTGCACCGATACTTGATTTGAATGCTAGATTGGACCTTAGAGACATGGGGTGGTATTGCGAAATAGAATTCATCTAGACGATGCTAGATAATGGATAAATTGGAAAGTTTTTATTTTTAGATTGCCTGCAGGCGTGATTTTAAGATGTGAATGAGATGATTTGAAATTGGTAAAGTAAGCCCAGTGTTGATTGATGAATTGAAACTGGCAGGTGTCCAGTGGTGAATTGATACTGGCAAAGTAAGCCCAGTGATGATTGTGGTGATTGTGAAGTGGTGCATAAGATAGGCGAACCCTAGTTATGATTCGAGCATGATAAGCTTCCTTTTGTTGTAATGAGAGGGATACACGCTAGGTACATAACTGAGGTGCAATCCGCGACAACAAAAGAAAGTGATCTCATGGGACAGGGCATGACTAGCGGTTGGGGAGAAAAGATCTCGCGGAGAGATCTTAGATTTCACATTAGAATAATGAATAGTAACAAATTGATGTTTGTGAATCTTCGTTTTACTTCTTCGTACCATATTTATCCTGCTGCTTGCTAACTGTAAGGTAAGAGGGGTAGTTGGGTTGGATTATTCTATTGGGTGATTTATCACTCACGGATATGTCTGTATCCTAGTAAATCGATTGCTTCGGCGATCAATTTGTCAGAAGGCGCAGGATTCAATGGAGGAGCGGTCGGACACAAGAGGAATACCAGGGACAGAGATCGAGTTCGCTTGGAATCTGTATCAAGCCTAGAGTCAGCTCTGAAGTTAATATATTTTGAATCAGTAAATTTATCTTGTGATTGTAATAGATAAACCTTTATCTTGAAAAATTATATTTATTTAGCAAAGTCTTCTTAAGACAATATTTTATTTTGCTCCCGAAAAGTCGGGGCGTTACAGGTACGGCTTGCATGTTACCTCTGTCTGTGTTGCTTAACTTGAAAATTCACCAGGCAAGTCTTTATTGCGTCCAACCAATCTCTATTGTGGCCTTTGTTTTTTCAACAAATACAATAAAAAAGATGGTGTTTAAAAATAAAAATACTATAATACTAATATTTGTTGCCCAAGTATTAGTTAAGATAGATTTAGCCAACAAACCAAAAACCTGAATACATTGATTTACCTTGGCTTTAGCGTGTACCACTCCTATTCGAGTTGTTAACCCCTGCGCATTGATCTTCTTCTCTTGATTTCGCCAAGATTGTCGAGTTAAGGGGTGGGTTTCAGCGGAAACATTTAGGGAAGGTGTTTGTTCGTTGGGTTTGGAGGGAAATGATTTGGGGGATTTAGGTTTAGGGTTTTTAGTCGCTAGGGGAAAAAAAATTGGGGGGAAACAAAGAGATAGGGAATGGATTTTGGTTTTTAGGGTTTTTTCTTTTATAGGTGGATGATGACTGTGTAAAAGAATGTCCCACAATCACCCAACCGTTTGCCACACAAGCATTTTCCATCCAAATTCAATGGGAAGGGTAACATTGAAATAGTGTTAAAACTATGTGGGTAAAATTGGAATGAAGAATTTTAAGAGGACGAAATTGAAACCGAGCCTTATTTGTAAGGACCAAATAAGCCTTTTCTTTTTGCATTTTTTAATTTTAGGTGTTTGGGTGGAGGTACCTAAAATGAGTTATGGGAGAATGAATTTTTGGTTTTTGGGTTTAAAGAAGAGAAGTACCAAGGAAGTAGGGGGAGATGAGTTTTTTGACTTCTCATTTTTCACATTTTTTACTTTGGTTAACAAAAATACCTACAAAATGTATTCTGCACATATCTCTCAAACACTAATCATGTTGCAAAATTATATTTCACATATCTCTCAAATACTCTACCATATTCAAAACAGATTCTGACCAAAATTCAAAATGCTAATACACTTGTTGGTAAGTATGACATTTCTTTGTGGTAGGATTCACACAATTTTAACCAATAGGAAGGAGGGTAATATTCACTCTCTTAAGTGAAGGGTGAATAAAATTAAATTCGGACCGTAGTTGTCCGCTTTGGAAGCCTCAAGTAAAGCCCGTGGGTCCGACCTGTAGAATTAAGTGTTTTTGATCCAATAAGTGTCTTTGGTAATTTTGTTATTTTAACTATAAAAAATAGGAGGCATTTAAGTATTTAATTAGGTTATTTTAATGTTTCCCTTTATTTCCATTAGGGTTATGAGTCTATAAATAAAGACGTTCAACGATGTAATCGTTAGACTTTGATTAATGAGAATTTGAGAATTAGGGTTTTGACCCTTGTGTGTGTCTCTTTCCTCTTCTTGTCCGGCATCAAGTGGTATTAGAGCTTAGGCTCGAGATCCATATTTCCCTCCCTTTAAGTTCGTTTTTTCCTATTTTGAATTTTTTTGCATTTGTTAATTTTGCGCCAAACTTTTGTGGATTATTAATTCTTCTAGTTGACTTATTTTGCTAAAAAATGGTTATTTCCCAAAATGCTTGGATAAAAGTAAAAAAAATTTACTCTTTCGATTTCTCTCGTTGAGACGAATTAATAATCCAAAAAAATTGAGCTCAAAATTAACAATGCGAAAAAAATTCAAATAAGAACAAAACTAACTAAATTTCCTACGATTATAAGTTTAGAAAAACTCACCTTGAGTCAAACAAATCGAACTCCAATATACTCTATATTTTATTCTAAAATTTTGTTTTGTCTCATTCTTCCTAAATTTTTGTTTTGATATTTTTGGATTTTTTTTGGATTAATTATTGTGGTGTGCGCACAAACACTCGATACACTTTTTTGCTCACGAGTAATAATTGCTTGGCGTAAGAAGTCGCCACTATGGATAAGAATAGCAAAAATGCTAGAGGCACATCACCTCAACCACACCCCTCTCACCTCTCTAAGAATAGCGGGTCACATACGGGCTGTTTTATTGGACCGTGAGAAATGGTGCTTACCACTTCTTCTTCTTTTTGAGATAAAAGGGCAGCCATTGCTACTGGATTATGCTTCGTAACAAGATTTCTCCAACAAATCAGACAAAATTTCTTCCTTTCATCTTAAGAGTAGGGCAGAGTCAACCAACTATTAGGTTATAACTAGGAGTAGGAGTAGATGTTTCTGGAGGATTGCTGTGTTGCTTTGTGTTGCCGATTTTCTTTTACAGATCGATATTAATGAAAGTATCTTTTGTTAGTATTCAGTTATTGTTCATGCTATCAATTTTGCATTTGATCCGATTGTCACGTCACACTTGATGTCTTGCGAAAAACCCTAACTTGCCTAAGTTTATAGATTTGCTATATTTCAAACTTTTCTAATAATCAACTCACAATCAATATATCAACTCAATCAAACAAACGAATGCAATAAACAAAATACTCGTAGAACCAAATATACGTAGAAAACCCCAAAAAAAGATTGGACACGTCCCATGTGGCATTGTCCAATACGTATTTGGACGTGTTGCACTTTTGGAGTGACAGTGATTCATAGATTGTTATTCCTCAATATTCTGCCAGGCATGAAACAAGTTTGTTAGATAAAGTTTGTGAAATATATATATTTTAAGTTTGTAAAAAACAATGCACGATAATAGGGATAAAATTACTTAAAAATTGATTGTCAGCTATAGCTGTATTGCCTTACAAGGCACTCAGAGACGTCATATCTTTCAGAAATTCCAGTGAAGTGCTTCCATTTGACAAATCACTTATAATAATATATCCTATTTAATCACACGGTATGTTACTGTATTAAAGAGAAGAATATATGTGCCTGCTACTCCACATAGAATTTATAGCAGCCATCAGTTATGATCCCTACTATTGTTATACAGACCTTCCGTTCTATTAACTGTATTTTTTTCCTTGTAAAGAACTTGAAATAATTGAAGTTTCGCTATCGAACTGGGTTAATTTGGTTTAATTCCTATAACTTTGGTTGGGTTTTCGTAACTGCTTATTTACAATATACGTACATGGTGATTATTTGGCACACATAGTTATTAACTTCCCTTTTTTGATTGACCTCCTATTTAGTTCCACTTAGATGAAAAATAAATGAGGAAAAAAGAGAACAAGGACAAGAAGAATTTTCCATCATCGATTCCGGAAGTTGAAGAGAAACCGCAACTGCCTTAATCACTGGTCTTGATTATTGTGACCTAAAAGAGATCGTCTATGTCAAATATGCAATTCTCAATCATCTATTCTCCTTCACTAAATGAAATAACTTGTGAGAGTCTTGAGGCCGATGTTGTGTTCTAAACAGACTTTTGCAGTTAATGTTATAGAATGTGTATGTACTTCATTCCTGGGATATCTCATAACAAGTGCACTGCACCGCACCGCGCTTCGGTCCTGAGAGAATAAGCGCAGGGCAGCAATGCAGCATCTCCGGGTATTAATGGTTGTTTCTTCCTACACCTGTTGTAATACCTTTCAGTATCCAAAACTAAGGCCAAGGCAGCTAGAAATATAACAACAATTTGCCAAATTACTGGACACAAACAGAGACGTCTGAACAAGGTACAAGTTAAGCAAAGTAGGAAGAGGGAAGTGTGGAAGTATGTTGTGAGCTTCTAAAATCTAAGAAGTGTGCTCATAGGGACATCTTTCAGTTGTAAGATAAGATGGTTGTGTTATGGCAATGGGCAATCTGCGGAACCATTTCTATAAAATGCTGGCATGTTGCCCCCAAAATATAGCATATTCCGTATAATGAAACAAGAGTGCGGAATGTCTCAACACTTACAGTTGCTGTAATTTTGTCAACTTCCCAAGTTCCTGATGGCAGAGGGCCAGAGAAGTTATTTGAACTAGAGCTCCTGCAAAATTAGCAAGTTTACAACACTAGAATAGTACGAAGAAGTAACATGTGAATGTTATGCAGAAAACATGATTGTACATTTCAGTTATGTGTACAAGTGTCACAAATTTTCAATGGGACAAGGAACCGAATGCCACTGCAGCAAACAACTGCTTTCAAAAAGAAAAAATCCACACTACAAAATGGTAATTATATGGCACGGTTGTTTACACAAGATGATTATACTTGGGCAGACTGTACTCGTTGGCCTCAAGTTGCATTGCAGTCAATATAAAGCTAAAACATGAAGTTTCCACTTAAAAACGTAAAAATTCAAGAATAACATATATACAATACTATCAGATTCGTTAGATTTCCAAGTTCCTTCAGAACCTCCCCAGATAGTGAGTTAATTCCTAGGCTCCTTACAACATTAAATGAGGTGTTAGAACATTAAAGGAGTCTGGCAGCTCTGGCTACACTTGGATAATATGTTGATGACCCAATGTTAAATAAAAAAATAAGGAGGCTTATTGATACTGTATTTGAGTTAGATTTGCAATTAATGGATGAAGATAGGGGACCAGTCAAGTAATTTTGGGCCAAGTTCCTGCAAAAATATGGAAGAAACTTAGTAGAGCATTGTTTGATGAGAGAGAATTTTGAATGACATATATTTCAAGGAAAACTTTATCCAACGATGCATTACACATGTAGATATATGGATAGGAGCTGCATCATAATTTTAAGGTTTCAGTTTGATAGTTTGTCACATAGTGTAGAAGGAAAACGAAACATTAGTGAAACTAAAACGGTTGTGGGGAAACATGCATACAGATTGCTGAGGTTAGTCAAAGACCATATATAGCTCATGATCAGGGATTCCTCCAACAACACTAAACGCGTAGACTTTGCTGGTACAAAATGATAAAGAAGGCAAGCATTAAGTGGGGAAGACTTCAAAAAAGGTAGTAAAAACTTGAGTTCATAAATCAAGGTTCTGACTTCAGCTAGCTGCATAGTAATTACTAAATCATGCATGGTATAGCTTGACTACAAAATGAATTCTAACAGTCAATAGAAAGAGAATGAACTTATGAGAACTACATTCAACTCAACTCAACACGTATTTGTACTAGTTACTGAGTTTGGACAACAGATTCGATTCCCTGCACTTGGTTGGTTCGATGAGCAAATAATACTACTGCTCAGGTTAATGCAATAATTCTTGTCACACTCACACATAGGGCCGGCCAGCATATTTTCTTCATTGCCTCAACTCGTGCTCTCCTCTGCTCTCCTTGGCCTTCTTGTTTCTAACCCATTCTCTTCTCATGCCCCTAGCTTTCGCCTTGACGCTTACTAATTTCTAGCATGACTGTACGTACGTAGAATCGTAGTACCACTAGACAAAATTATAGCATGTGTTGAGAATTAATAGTACGTGTTTAGGATAGTCTCATATTGCTTGAGAGTAGAAAGAGTGATATAATAACACTTGAGACCTATTCACTCATAACTAATTGATTTTGAGATGGATATAAAGTTTTCACAAATAAGATTTATATTGTATTTTTTTTTAACAATATACATTAAAAATATATGCTATTGAAAATGACATGTAAAAAATGTAGTGGACACTTAAAAAACGACGAAAGAGTGCATTGAATACCTTCAAGCACTTAAACTTTGACATTTGAAGCTATCAATATGCATCTTGGCAATTGAAGGAGATATGAGGGTAGGTCTTATGGGGTGGAAGAACCTTCCATGCTATGAGGAAAACGTACACCAGACTGGGCGCTACCTGGAATATGCCTGCCTAGCACTTGGGTATCTCGTTAATTAGCTTGAGCAGTACTAGTTTGTAGTAGGCTCTGTTCTTTCATTGTATTCTTTGTACAGGCTCTCAAGGATCCTCCCTCCCTTGGCCTTCGGTTTTGGTAGTGTTCTAATAAAGAATTACTTTACCAAAAAAATAAAATAAATAAAACTTTGACATTTAAAAGTCCTGGTATACTCTAGGAATTGATTTGGGAGTGGCGAGGAGCTTTCAACAGTTTGTTCCGTTCCGATGAGAGAGGGTTTTGTCCCAGAATAACACTTGTTCTGTCGGGTCATGAGTTGACCCAAAATTTTTCACTTGATTAAGGGTTTTTTTTTTTTTTTTTTCAAATGATAGGATATTAAGATCGAGTTAGTTGTTAGTGAAAATAACGGGAGTCAAACCAGGACTCCAGAAAATCATTAGTGTTCAAGCATGCGTGTGCAAATCGAATTTTAATAAAATTTGCCAATACCTTTCCGTTTAATATTTGATCGATTTTTCACAATTTTTTTTGACAAAATCCGACTTGCACACGCACTGCATGTGCCCTAACCTCTAGTGCCTTTGTATAGACTACATGACTTAGCGACTAAGAAACTAACCCACTAGAAAACATGAATAATAAAAAAATTTAAACCAACTAAGAAATATCACTAATGAAACCTACAAAACATGGTAACACAATATTTTCTGCTACTCCTATTATGTTTGTAACACGTACTGATGAGCAAAAGAACCCCCTAAATTATGGTCACCCCAGGGCCTCCCAGGTCCTCCTGCGCATAATGACCGTTTCCTTGCCCTTGTAATACTAATAACAAAAGTTACCTTTAGGACCTGGGAGGACAACCGTACAGATCGAGAGAGCAGAGACTTTTTCCTTGTCCTTGCAATAATGGGTGGAGTAATATTCTGTACGGTTGGTCAATCAACTCCAACCCTGCCGCCTCATTTGGTTCATGGGTGAACGTGGACGTAGTAAAAATATTGAAAGTTTCTGTGAGAGTCTTGTAAAAGTCTGAAGACTCTGAACTCAAAATTATTTATTCAATGTAAACTTCCTCGCTTTCTCCCCAATCGAAGACCAACGCTTTAGTTAATTGAGAACAAAACAAATACAAGTTCCACATTTCTCACTCATTTTTTTTGTTTTATTCTCAATTAACTAATAAACGCGTTTATTGATATTGGATTGAGATGATTTTTTATAAAGATCTTAAACAAAATATTTTAAACAAAATGAGCGGTTCTGATAATCCTTACAGGATCCGAGATGGGTGCAAAAGCCATCTGTATACAATTGTTGTACAACCTTTTGCTGGACGTGCATGTAGCAGCTCTCTAAAACTGGGGTATCCATAGAATAATACTCCTACCATCTCAGTGTGAACATGAAGTGGAACATGGAGTATGGACACAGAGAGTAGAGACCTTTTCCTTCCTTGCAATGATTAATCAGCTCCAAAGTTTATTACTCCTACTATTAATAGTAATATTCTGTACGGTTGGTCAATCAACTCCAACGCTGCCGCCTCATTTGGTTCAGGAGTGAACATGACCCCAGAAATAACATTGAAAGTACTTTTTGAGAGTCTGAACGCAAAATTATTCAATGTAAGTTCCTCGCTTTCTCCCTAGTAGAATACCAAAGCTTTAATTCAAGTGAATAAAAAATGGGTGATAACTTTCTATTAAGAGTTAGTCGTACATCACATAAACCAATGAACTCCAGAAGTTATGGAAATCGGCATCATATTTCCATTAATTTTAATAATTGGTTTGTTTGAAAATTCTTTTTTTTTTCAAAATTTTACACCGAATGTCCACATGAAATTATAAATTAATTTACATAAGTACCTTAAGTTTTGCATTTTTTCCATATGTCCTTTTTATTTTTTGGTATAAATTGTATATATGATCCTTCTTGAATAAAAAAAAAAAAGCTCCGTGGAAAAAATAAAAAATAAAAAACAAGCTGAGAAAAGACTACTAGAAAACATATCAGTCTCAAAATTACAAATAAACCCGAAACTCTACATAATTGTGAGAGTTTACGAGACAATCGAACTCAACATCTCAACCAATACAAAAAAAAAAAAAAAAGGCCCATCATATATAGGAAAGAAACAAAGAAAGAAAAAAATATGCCCACGTATGTGGAGATATTCGAACTCAACTTTTAACGAGATGCAAGAATTAATTCTGACCAGGTAAGCTTGCCCCGGTTATTTGAATGAACCTGCTATTGGTACTAATGAATAACCTATCGATGGGGTACCGATGGGCACACGGAGCCCACTTCGGGTCCCACACAACCAATAATCCAAGCCATTTCAATAATTTAAAAAAAAAAATTTGAGTGAGCCCACGGCAAATTAGCTCAATCCAATATGTAGGTACTCGATCTAATTTTCCATTTTCTCATTCAGATTTTGGATCCTCGAATTTGAATGAAAAAATTATTGGAAGATTGTATTAACCACCTACACATCGGATTGAACAGATTATTGAAGGGCTCAGATCATCTGTGCAGAATTCGAAGTGGGCCCCAAGCGTTTGTCGGTACCCCATCGGTTCCCGTAGCATTATTGTAATTAAACTCCCATTGCAGCACGACATTGTCCACTTGGTCATGACTAGGGGTGCTCAAGAAAACTGTCATATTTGATCTGGTTCTGCAGTTTATTGGTAGTTTATTGGTCAGGTTATGGTTCAAAAAAATAAGAACTATTAATTCTTATTCAGTTACTAATTTTTAATTAAAGATCCGTGGTTAGAACTGAACCGGACTGTTTATAACCTATATATTTGGTAAGTTAATCCTTTTCCTGCTAAAGTTAATTTATTTATAGAAGAAATCTCATTTTTAGGAAAGTTTTTAATATATTAGTAGTATATTTATAATTATAGGAACCCAAACCATTAAAGATTCTCCCAAACCATTGGATTCTTAAGAGTATTGAGTATACCCAATTTTAAATTTTCTATTTGAATATTTATCCATTCCCAGATTCCACGATTTATTTTATCCTACCAAACTCCTAATTTATATTCTTTCAATTTTTTTCTTCCTTCGTTCTCTATTCCTGCATAATCCTTACTTTACCATGCCAAACCCCTAATCAAAATTGGATAATTAAAAGTTGTCACATCATCTTTTGATTATTCATTTAATGAGTTGCTATGGTTAGCAATGTAGAGGTGGTCTATAATGGTATAATCAAAATTGGATAACCAAAATTTGCCACATCGTTTTTTCAAACTAAAAATATATATTAAAAACTATTGATACAGAAAATTTTTATTTTAATAGTTTTCAAACTAATAAAAATTATTCATTAGAAATATAGAGTAGTTTTCTCAAAAATATTTTTGGAAAAAAATAATTTTTTTGAAAACTTTTTTTGAAAAAACTAATGTTTAAAACAATTTTTTGACAATAAGGTTAAGAGAGAGAGAGAGAGAGAGAGAGAGAGAGAGAGAGAATGGAGGAGATGTAAAGTTTTTGTGTCATGAGAGCATTCACAGTGGAATAAACAAAATTCTAGAGTTGCTAAAATTAGCTATGTTTTCTCAAAAAAGTATTCACAGTGGCATAACCAAACTTAATAATTTCTTAACAACTCATCAAATTTTGAACCTTGGAATATCAAAACTAACAACCTTTTACCAATAACCAATCATTCTCTCTCTTCCATCTCTCTCATTTTTTTTTTTGCAAAAACAATAAAATTGTTTTTTAATAAAAAATATTTTTTTAAAACTATCTTCTTCTTTTTTTCAAAAACTGTTATTTGAAAAAAAAATGTATTTTTTTCGAAAATTATTTTTTTTCAAAATAAAAGTTTTCAAATTTTTTTTTCTATTTATAATAACCTGTTTTTATTAGTTTGAAAACTATTTTAAAAAAACTATTTTATATGATGACAATTTTTAGATTTTTATAGGTTGAAAAAGTGACGTGGCAAGTTTTGATTATTCAATTTTGATTATGTCATTGTGGACATCTATATTGCTAACCTTAACAATTAAATGGATAACCAAAAGATGATGTGATAACTTTTGATTATTCCATTGTGGATGCTATGATAAGTGTACTTGATTGAAAAATATGAGGTTTCCTAAATTTGATTATTGACAAAATGTTGCTATTTTTGGTTATTCAAGTGTCAAAATTTAATTAGTTATTAAGAGGTTGGTAAATTTGAACATTTTTTTGAGCAAATATTGCTAATCTTAACAACATTTTGATTTTGATTAGTCCACTGTGGATGCTCTTAGAGGGACCCGCTTGCTGACTTAACTAACTACTCCAAAAGCTATTTTAGTCTTTCTAGTAGGATTGCTAAACACTTGGCTTAACACTGGTGATTAATTTGTGCCAAAATTGTATGTTGTTCATGCTAATCAATAAGTTTTGACATTTTAACATATTGTTCACACTATTTCACTCATAATCAACAATCGAAATTGCATATTGTTTACACTAATTTATAACTTATTGATTAATGTGAACAACTTATAACTCATAATCATCAATACCCTTATTCATTAGTTTGAACGGGGCAAAAAGTGGGTTAACTGTGTAGTGGAGCAACTAATGAAGAGAGAAAGACAGAAGAGAAAGAAAGAGGAGAGATAGGATTTTGTCTTCTTTTTTTTTTTCCCGGTCAAACGGAATAGCTAGGATTCTGGTCTATGCTCCTGGACAGCCAAAAACGGAATCAAGATTTTATCTTAGCAGTGGCAAAATGTATATTAAAAAAATCTAGTAGTAGCAAAACTATATAAGTTGGACATAATTTTTTTTTACATATAATAATTATATTTTCTAAAATTCTTGTCGTGGCGATCGCCGTTACTAAATCCCTGGTCCCATCCAGGACAGCCTTTGACAGATTCTAATTGGCGCTTTTGCCGACAGAGGAGAGACAGTTCAGAAAGAGAGATAAAAGGGCGTCGTGGGAAATATTATTTTTATATTTTTAAAATTTTTACTACTCCAGCACACATCTTAATTATACAACTATAATGCATATTTAATTTTTAAATTTATGTACATTATTTTTTTTGTCAAGCGGAAAATCAATTTATGTACATTATTAACACACATAATTGGGATCCATTTTTTATCCTTTTATGTCATATAACAATACTAAAACACTCACACCACTAGAGATGCTCTAAAGTATTTGTATGCTAATCGGATAGAACCAGAACCAGACCAAAATCGGATCGATCTTGCGATTTGGTTCTGGTTATGTGCCACACATATTGGTATAGATTTTGATTCTTAATTTTCTGGAACCATTTGGAATGATCTGGTTATTAATTTTTTAGAGCACCAGATCAATCCGGATCGTGTGCACCCCTTGATGCAAAAAATGGAGAAATTTTTCAGTGCCTGCTAGGTATCACATAGTGCCCCACCCCCTCGCCAATCTTTTTTTCTCATCCATCTCCGACTCCTTGAACGAGGGGATGAATGAGCATGAACTAATGTATAAACCGATGAACTTATCTGAGAAATAAGATTGGTTAGCAGCTCCCTCCCAATATCGGTTCAATAGAAGGCATCGATTACGATCTTCAAACTATCACCTTACCGCCCGGCCAGACATCCCTTCAAGGACAATTTTGTCCCGCGGGACGGAGTTAGTGGTCGAGTCGTTTTGATAATTGACACCCGTCGGCGGTCGCATTAGTTTCAATTCATATGTTACCATTCATAGTGAAAGCCCTCTTTTTGATGTCTAATTGCGCTATTTTTTCTATCAAAGTCCGTCTTCGTCTATACCTCGGGTCAGTCCCCCATGGTCTGCCTTGATTTTCTCGAACAGTGCTGGTCCGCATCAGGGGCTCTCATGCGAGCCATGCAACGTTCCTAGGCAGGAACTGCTCCTTTCCTTGAGCTCCCTCTTTTTAGGTATCGTTTTGTTTGTATCTCGGTGCATCCAGGCTGTTCATTTTGGTTTTTGAACGGCTCGGATTTGGAGGAAGAAAAATGAGAGAGAGAGAGAGTGGTGGGGTGAGAGAAGAGGAGAGAGAGAGTTTTAATCTAGACCGTCTAAAAGTGCATTGGACGGTTCGGATGTGCTGAACGGACACCACTTGGGATATACCCATCCGGCACCTAAAAATTTCTCCAAAAAATGAAAAAAAATATCCAGTGGCATTTACGCGCCAGACCCAGTCCACGGACCCGGCCTATATAATCGTCTCTCCCTGTCTTTTTGTCCCTCAAATATTTGGTACGCGGACTTTTAGACAAAGAACAGTAATAGCAATTCCTCGTAGCCTCTCTCTCACTCTCCCCAGTCCCCTCTTGCTTATCTCTTTTAGACAAAGAACAGTACTAGGATTTCTGAATTCATAGCCTCTCTCTCTCTCTCTCTCTCTCTCTCTCTCTCTCTCTCTCCCCTCTTGCTTATCTTTTAGACAAAGAACAGTAATAGAAATTCATAGCCTATCTCTCTCTCTATCTCTGAACAGTAATAGGAATTCATAGCCTCTCTGTCTCTCCTCTTGCTTATCCAGCGCACCTCTTTGCTCTCGAAGGCTCACCAACCTCTTTCTCTGGATTCCGAGGTACATTTACACCTCGATTTATTTCAATTACGTCTGTTGTCGTGTACTGTGTTGCCTTCGGATATATAGACTCATAGAGTTGACTTTCAGTATGGGCTTTTATGTTGCTTGTCCCACGTTTGTGTGGAAGTAAAATAAAATATTTTATCTATTTTTCAGTGTTCGATTATGTAAAAAATTAAAAAAATATTTTACATGTAAAATTTTTTTCTTTAATTGGATGAATATGATTTACATTTAAATTTTTCAGAAGTTATTTTTCAAAATGAACCCGTTGCCTTCTATTGTAATTTTTATTACTCAGTTTCCTCGATCGTCAGTTCTGATCCACGTTATATTCCAATAATCTCAGATTTCTCCATCGTTTAAGCTTCCCCCTCTCTCTATACTATTTTGTTAATTTTTGAAAATATTTTTTCAAGTGCCAATCAAATACCGAAAAATAAAAGTTTGAAGTTTATTTTGTAAAAAAATATTTTCCATGAAAAATATATTACATTGTAAAACATTTATTATCAAAACAAACGGAGCCTTAATGCTTGATGATTTGTGAGAAATTAAGGTCAGTTGGCTCACTAGTCTGTGCGAGTTCAAAATCCCATGTGTTGAATAGCAGACACTATACACTTGACGTATCTGAGAACCTTATGATATCTATTCGGTTCCCTAATTCAGTGCTGAACCCTAAGGGCTCGTTTGGATGCGAGATAAGAATTTGAGGTATTACTTATGAAGGGGGATAAAATAGTATGGAGTATTGGTTAATAAGGAATGACCCACATTGATGTGATGTTTATAGAGAGAGATTAAATAGTAGCTGGTTTAATTTGGATGAAGTATTAAAAATTGGGAGATAAAATAGTATTTGGTTTGGATGAGAGTAGGCCTGTCAATGGACCGGATCCGACAGATCTGGATCCGGATCCGATAAGACCAAATCCGATCCGGATCTGATAAGACTCAAATCCGATAGTGATAATCCAGATCCGAATCCGAAAAATCCGAATCCGATCCGAAAATCTAAATCCGATCCGAAAACTTTTTTTACTTCAAAAATTTTAGCAAAAATATATATATTTTTCAAAAAAATACAATTTTTTTTTCAAAAAAAAATATTTTCCGAAAAAAATTTAAAAAAATTAAAAATAAAAATAAAAATAAAAATACAACTTCTTAAACATTTTTTTTTTCAAAAAAAAAAATTACTATTTTTTTAAAAAAATTTAAAAAATAAAGTTCGGATTCGGATTGATAACGGATTTAATCCGATCCGATCCGGATCCGATCCGGATCCGTATTGAATTACCGGATCTGGATTATCGGATCGACTTTATCGGATCCGGATTAGATCCGGTCCATTGACAGGCCTAGATGAGGGATAAAATAGGGGATAAAATTATTTTGTAGTTGAAATGAAGGGGAAGGGGGTAGGGTATTAATTAATAACACCACAAAACCCACCCATAAATAATCCCCCTGCAGCCCCTCTTAGCCGGTACAAGAGAAGAGAGGGGAAACCTAATACCCCTGCATTTTTTAGTCGCCAAACCAGGTGATAAACCTAGGCCCACGGTCTTAGGAAGGAGGAAAACTAATACCCCTTCTCAATATCCCATCCAAACAAGCCCTAAGTTTTGTGGACCAAGGGTGACAGCAGAGTAGTGCGGCTCGTTGGGCTAAACATGGAGTACATGTTCATGATCTGAACAGTTTATTTGGTAGAACCTGCTGAGCACATTGTATTTGTTGAAAATTAAGTTGATTGGACATTTGTAGCCAACCTGACGGGTATATATTTATCTGACTAAATCATAATGACCTTATTTCTATGTTGTCCAAGTTTCTTAACTATGTGGCAACAAATGTCCGATAAACTTAATTTTTCATGAAAAGAACATATACTTGGCGTGCTATACAAAATGAATGGTTTGGATCATGATGACGTGCTCCGATCCCCATTTAGCCCAACAAGCCACACTCCACTATCGTAGTGCATTGGCGCAGTGTAATTCCAGAAAATCTATCTTCAAATTTGATATGAATCATATTCTTATAAGATTGGCAAAAATAGAGGTTTATACTTTATATATATGAGCCTAGGTTTGCTTAGACTTCTTTTTGTAACTCTTGAAATAGAATCTTTGAAGTAGGGAATTAGAGGAGCTTATGTACCCCAAATTCTACCCTAAAAATGAGGCAGTTATGGGAGTTTTGTGTTGTTATTGGAATCAGGAACGAACATGCTTAAAATTTGTGACGCTATCAAAAGAGAAACTCCAACTGAGAAACAAAGAAAATTAAGCACATGCAAAATCACAAACATTTACAGTATTCTGAGAAATTCTGATAAGCTTTTCGGCAACCAAAGGTATTCTGAGAAATTTTTTTTTTTTTTTATCAGAGTATTCTGAGAATTTGAAATCCTTTTTTGAAGGTTTTAACGTTTTCATTAGGTGGAGTACTTTCCTTCTTGGATAACATGTATGTTTATGATTCAGTTTGGCAGGTTTTGATATTGGTTTAATCTGAAGCAGTTACAGACAGTGGGGTGGGGAAAACAGGTCACCGGTATATATATCGCGCAGTTATGACTTGTTTCTCTTGTTTGTTCGGCAGGAGAGACGGATCATCAACAAAACGATCTACAGAATTGGATGAAGGTATACTCTTAGCTGTTACCGATGGACATAATTTTTTGAATTCTTTTTCTTGAGATGAAGTTTAAAAAATATTTGAACTGATAGCAGATGAAGTTCTCTCCTTTTTCATATGGTTTTTAATTTCTTAAATGACCTGTTTATGTTAAATACTTGTCTAGGAAAATATTCACCTTAGTGTTAATTCTGTGATCAGTATCTAAAGATCCTTATATTTTGTCATGAGCAGAGCTTTCAAGCGTCCACAATCTCAATCTCTTCACATATAAAGAGCTAAGAATTGCCACCGATGATTTCTGTCCCACCAATAAAGTTGGGGAGGGTGGTTTCGGTTCCGTATATAAGGTAATTGAACATATAACCAGGGACGGATTCAGAAATGTCGTTTAGTGGGGACACTTTGTTAATCATAGTGGCGAAAATTTATTTTTCTAGTTAACCACAATAAGAT
The DNA here is from genome assembly GCF_030253575.1 of Rhododendron vialii. Lineage (NCBI taxonomy): Eukaryota > Viridiplantae > Streptophyta > Magnoliopsida > Ericales > Ericaceae > Rhododendron > Rhododendron vialii. The sequence continues at coordinate 42,914,125 of NC_080562.1, read as the reverse complement.
CATTACATAATTAAGGCATGCAATACAAACTACAAAAATATTTAACACATACTTTCACTTAAATTATGTAAAAAAAAGTACAAAATCTCAGACAAAGTTTGATAGTATGTTTTACATGAACATCGACAAGTTTTAGAATAATCGAATAAATTTTATTAATGATATTATTTTAAAATATTGCTCTTAGACGGTTAAAAATAAGTACAATGAAAAAATAATCGATCTAAGTAGACAAATAGTTTGAAAATCAATAAATATAAATGCACCATATGGCGAAATTAAAATATAAAACTAATTTTATATGTATATTTTCAAGATATATGCACTTGTTTATGTGTAATAGCACACTTAATTTTATAATTTTGCAAAATATAACAAAATTATTTTAGTTTTGAGCGGGGGCACGTGCCCCCCTTTCCCTCCGTCCCTGCATATAACATGTTATTAAACAATGGTAAATTTGTGTATTGCGTCACTAGACTAACTAACGTTTACTTTAAATAAAAATAACTTGTAGGGGAGGCTTAAAAATGGAAAGATTGCTGCCCTAAAGGTTCTTTCAGCTCAATCAAAACAAGGAGTAAGGGAATTCTTGACAGAGATTAAAGTGATTGCAGATATAGAGCACGAAAACTTAGTCAAGCTTTATGGCTGTTGTGCGGAAGGAGATCATAGGATTCTGGTTTACAGCTACCTTGAGAATAACAGTCTTGCTCAGACTCTTCTCGGTAATTCCATTAATTTATTCTTGATTTTTTAAGTTCTTGAATATTATTGAGGCTTTCATTTCGAAAAAAAAAAAAGAAGAGAATATTATTGAGGCTTTTTGCTTGGTACGATGGGGGAATATTGGAAACCTTATAGAAATGCTGCTTAAAAGCTACATAATAGTCATTCCTTATGGAGCATACGAAGCTTTTGAAAATTTATCCGTACAATGAAGAAAAAGATACTTTCAGTTACTAGAAAAGTTATTTCCAGATTAGTGGATTACGGATTACCACAAGGCCTGACAAAATCCTTCCTATTTTGTGAACGCATTCTTAATTCACTGGATTGCCGTAAAGCTCAAATGTGGCATTTTCATTTTGGCATTCAAACATTATCATCATATCCAATGATGTTGAGTAATTAAACATATTCTATACGATTGAAGTTCTGTTGAATCAGTTTGACTACAATGATTTAACCCTTTGGCTTGCAGGTGGAGGTGACAGTAGCATGCTGTTTGGTTGGCGAACACGTACTAGAATTTGCATTGGAGTTGCGCAGGGGCTTGCCTTTCTTCATGAGGAAGTGCGGCCCCATATTGTTCATCGAGATATAAAAGCTAGCAATATACTCCTTGACAAAGACTTGACTCCCAAAATTTCAGATTTTGGTCTTGCAAAACTTATCCCAGCCAACATGACTCATGTCAGTACTCGCGTGGCAGGAACGATGTAAGTACTAACAAACTTGTTTAGATATTGCATCCTTTTGTTGTTTCATATATAATCATAGGAGTTCATCTTGATTTTATTCTTATAGACTTTCCAAATGTAACATTCATGTATTCTTACCTGGGACAGAGATGGATTGCGGGTTGGTATCAACCAATTCCACGCCCTGCAGAAGATGTCTACAAAGAAATGGCAGCTTAAGTTGCCATATAAATCATTCTACTTTTGACATTTTCTCAATGGAAATTGATTTTGGCACACTTCAGTTTTAGCCACTGGCACTCCATTTCATGTCTTGATTATGTGAGTGTTAGACTTGTCCTACATCGCTCATCTAAGCCACCCAAGCTTGGTTAATAAATTCTAGAGGTTACTCTACTTATAGCCAATTGGTTTTAGGTTGGAACCCTTCAAGAAATCTAACATGGTATCAGAGCTAGGTTTTGGGTGGCCTCACCTCGCGTGGGAAAGTCTCTGTCATCTCTGTCGCCCGAGTCACTCAGTCAGTCAGCTCCTGGTTTTAGGTTGGAACCCTCCAAGAAATCTAACATGGTATCAGAGCTAGGTCTTGGATGGCCTCACCTCGCGTGGGAAAGTCTCTGTCATCTCTGTCGCCTGAGTCAGTCAGTTAGTCAGCTCCTGGTTTGTCACCTCCACGTGCATCTGGGCTGCACGTGAGGGGGAGTGTTAGACTTGTTCTACATCGCTCGCTCATCTAAGCCACCCAAGCTTGGTTAATAAATTCTAGAAGTTACTCCACTTATAGCCAATTGGTTTTAGGTTGGAACCCTCCAAGAAATCTAACAGTGAGATGGTAAAACAAAAAGTGAAGTGCCACTGGTTAAATATGGAGCGCCAAAATCACATCCTTTTTCAACTGCTAATGACCTGTTGTTCTTTCAACTGCTATAATCATTGGAATCTTGCTTTTGATTATGCTGATATGGCTTCCAAAATCACACATCTCTCTCTCTCTCTCTCTCTCGGGTAGGTACTAAGAAGTACCAACAGTGCTATTGTGAGAATGAGATAATAGAAACAGGGATCTTAGCAAACAAATAAATGCTGCCAGGAGCTTACGACTTTAGATACAATGTCCACAACCGCCCTTACATGATAAAACTAACCATTCATATAAAAAAAATCAATAGACATGAGTAAACCCACCTACGACAGACCAAGACTAACACGTCTTGTGTCTTTAACATCCTCAGTCCCCGAAAACCTACAACTGAAAGGAAGAATTAATCTTGTTTAATTTGGCTTATGACGCCAAATGGTATGCCTGCAGAAGGAACTTTGCAAATTACAAGTATACGTTCTATTTAATTTGGCACTAGCCCATTGCCAACAAATTCAAACCATTTGGTCTTTTTGAGAGGTCATAGTTGATGTGAACTGAGACCACATCTTTTGTTGAACTGAACGTATGGGGGATCATTGGAATTCCATTATCCTCCTGTACATAATAGAACGGCACACAAAATAACAAATAAAACATTGATCTCATCATTATAAATCAAGTTATTGAATACAGAAAGTAGTAAAATCCAATAAGAACACTCCTTATAGAATTTGGATTCAATTCTTCTTTGATGTTTCAGTGGCCATGCAAGTTTTACCATCTTGAATTTATACTTGCATTTGTTGTTTCAGCGGTTACCTGGCACCAGAGTATGCAATAAGAGGGCAGTTGACACGTAAAGCAGACGTATACAGCTTTGGCGTTCTCCTTGTGGAAATAGTTACTGGAAGACGCAACATGAATAGTCGATTACCTATCGCAGAGCAATATCTTCTTGGAAGGGTATGAAGTTTTTCCACAAACTTATCAATATTTTCATACGAAGTGGTGATTAGGTGTGTCAGTTAATCTAATGAATCACCTAATTCCGTGATGACAAAAAGTAATAGGGAAAAACTTGGTGTAACAGTGATGAAAAATTGAACTGTGTAGGAAAAGTAAGCTGTGGCTAACTTTCCTCACTTTATCATGTTTTTAACCCTGTTTTCTTCCCTTTAACAAAATTGAAAAAACATCAACAAATGGAAAATTTTGTTCTTTTCACATTTTTATGTTCTGCTGTAAATTGTACATCCAGTGCTGACAATCATCTCATGAAAGGAACTTATGGTGGTATAACCTATGTATGGCTTGGAGCTACTGTATAATAGTTGTCAAACTTGGAGAAACAAATACATATTCCCGTGTATATATTCAGCATTGTCATTTGTCATCATTGTTTCTTTGCACATCCTTGGAACAAAATCACTGTTCTTTTTCAGCATGATGCTTTAGAATTAAGTATGACAAACTGAATAGAGATACCATGAGATGTAGGAGTCTACACTGCCTATGGTAGTGGAAGGTTGTAATTTCTGCATTCCTAGAAATGCAGGTTCTACTTGATTAGTGCTGTAAAATTATGCAGAATGTAATATGTAAATTTTATTGTAACAGACATGGGAACTTTACGAGAGAAGTGAGCTTGTGGGATTGGTAGATACGTCATTGAATGGGGAATTCGACGCTGAAGTAGCTTGCAGATTCTTGAAGATTGGTCTTCTCTGCACCCAAGACGCTCCAAATATCCGGCCCTTCATGTCAACTGTGGTCAAGATGTTAACGGGTGAAATTGACATTGAAGGAAAAGAGATTAAAAAGCCAGCCCTAATCTCTGAATTCATGGACCTTAGGGACAAAACAACCCACAAAGCTAAGCCTAATAAAACCAACAGTTCCTACATTGATACTTCTAGCTTGGGTAACCTCAAGAATTCACTGTCGTCATCGGAAATGATGTCTGTGCCAACCATGACCTTTACTGCAATATACGATCGGAGCATTTAATATATTTTTTTCAGGTCATTTGAGAGAGATTGGTTGATCAAATTTCGTTGTATTTTTTTCTTGGCTTTTATGGGTCATGTAATCTTTTGCAAATTGTACGGTAGGTAAACCACAGCCAGGAGAAGTAAAATGTATATTTTAATGTGTTAGTTCGTCTCTTAATGTAGTTTTTGAGCAGAGATACTTTTGTAAACTAGTAAACTGACACGTGCGAAACATGTGAAGTAATTAAAATAGATTTTCTGGAACTATTTTTCAGGTGGATGCGATCAAAATGGTCTCAAATAGCATTAGAAACTACGCAATAAGAATGTCAAATGTAAATTCAACATTTAATCTTTAGTGCATTATCATTTCCCAAGAACAACTTCAAAGATCCATTGCTCCAAGTACATTTATTTTTCCAAGCAATATTATTTGCTAGTTCTCAATAGATAATTAATTTTCGCATCAAAAGTGACCAAATAGAAAACCATTAGAGATCTTCCCTACATTTTTACACATTGTGTTAATGTGTTGGGCATAAATACAAATGCGTCTAAGTTCTACATGAAGTTTTTTTAATATGAAAAGACAAGAACATCGTTACCAAAGATGAACAATTTTACAGGAAGTTTATTTTCACACCCTTATTAGTCAATGGATATATTATTATACCTTGCCAAAAAACCAGTACACATTGAAAATATTAGTACAACACATGCCAAAGCTTATAAAAAATTGAAACCTCCTACGAACAATGAAGTAAGTTGTCCACTTCAAAGGTTCCTAGCCACCACATCAAGACTGAGTATTATCCAATATGCAAGAGTATGACTCAAAAGGTCTGCAAAAAGGAAGCACCAACCAAGTTATGACCCACTTGTAAAAAAAAGTTCGTACTTATTTAGGTAACAAATGTATTAATGTAGACTCATAGCAACTTCAAATTCTAGTAAAGAGAATGAGAACAACAAAGCCCAATTATCAACAACTCACTCTTCTTTTTCGTCAAATGTCACAACCTAGGTACCTTTAAGAGTATTCTTCTGAAGAACTCAACAAACCTACAATCTCATCAAAAATCTTCAGTGGCTGAACCTGGTATTCCTTAAATGCGAACAAGGAACCCTCCAATAGTTTCCATGTTGTCTCCGTAGCTATGACCATTGTCCACATATGGCCATCAGGAGATATATATGTTCAAAAGCTTAAAGAAAATATGCGTTATTAATCTTCATTCTATAACACAAAAGAAGATTCCATAGACATAAAAATATCCACACACAAACGCAGACCCCAGCATAGGAGCATAATACATATTCACACAAATGCTTATAGATATGAAGTATGAACAAGAAGAATAGATCTTCAAATACATCAAAGGGAAGGAAAATTTTGCTGAACGAAATCACATGTGCATGCATTTCTTTTATGTATCCAAACAAATTTGAAAGTAAGAGAACTTTTTAGCGAACAAAACCAAAAACGAACAACCATAACAAACTGATGAGACAAATTCAAAGCTGGCAAATTCAATGATCCAAATCAAGATGAGACAAACTGATGTTTTGTGATTTCATGCTGGCAGGTGCCAAAAAGATACCACAATAAGAAGGATAAGACACTATATCCAAAACTTTAAGCTTGTGAGTTGTCATCTAAATATTCCAAAGTCAAACTAAAGAAAATGACTTTCGATCTATTGCGTAAGAAAATCTTTAGTCCACCATGGCCATTAGGACCTTATGTCTGCCAGGCCCATTAGTACCTTATGGATAAGAAGATAACTGCAAATGTCAAAACCAATGCAAAACAGAAGTCATGAACTTCAGTATCTAATTCACAAAATAACCATGAGGGAAATGCATCCAGATTCCAGAATGAATGCAATTCTAAAACCAGTTGGCAATCATAGAAAATTTTGGCTAACGAATTTAATCGAACTGTTGGGGTGAGTAGAGATGTTAACATTTGAAAACAAAGGATCTGTGCTTCAGCATTGCCTACTCAATTTCAAAACAAAAAATTCACTCCTAAGACACCATTGGTGGAGAAAAAACACGGTCGGTTCAATCAATTAGATGGTATAACTAACATGAGTACATGTGTACTTGTTATGAATTTGGGGCAATGGAGTCGGGCTTGCTTGATACGAACCCAAAACCCAATACCATTATGTAACTAAAACTGTCTAATTTGTGGTCACTTAGCACCAAGGGAAACTAATGCCCTTAATCCAACACCCAGTAATGTTGAGTAATTCCATCAACTATTTGGTGTGCATAACATCAGCATATATATCAGTTTTTTTCGTAAAGGGACGTCAGTTTGATGTTGATGGTGGCATCCATTTGGCAGCAGAGATAAATGTTGCCAAAGTTTCTACTAATCTAGATGTTTACAATCTATGAAGATGGAGGCACAGAGGATGAGAAAGATTGAACTTACTATGCAAATATTGTTGGCATGAGTAACTTTGGCAGTCAAGTGGGATTCTTGTATCCATGAGAACTGGATGAAGGGCTCAATACGGATACCAGGTTCGTCTGAGATGAATGTCGACAGCAGTCCAAAAACGCATTAAAGGTCGTAGAAGAATATGGAGTGAGAGTCAGAGGAAGAGGGAGGGGACAACCATTGAAGCGGTTGAGAGAGCGTTTGAGAGATGGAGAGAGCCGTTTGTAGATCAACTCGATACGTTGTTTGGGGGTTAAGGATATGTCGTTTGGTTTGGGGGGGCTGCGTTGTTTTGGGGGAGGGGAAGTAGGAAGGGTATTTTGGGAATAGACAGATATAGATGAGAACGGTTGAATGTATGTGATAGAAAATATGAAAAAGAAAACTCTATTGGATATGGTCTATGTAGCATCCACACGTAAATTTTAGAAAATTGGTGGACATAACATGTGGAGGGGCGCGTTTTAAAACATAGTGTTGTTTTACACTATTATACGAATATAGAATACAGATATAGTCTATCTTTTAAATCTTACTTATTATAAAAGTGTTTCATCACGTATCTTCGTAATCAATAAGTAATACATTATCTGCCGCACAAAGAATAAGACTTCTCTGGATTTTAATTGAAGTATACCATTTCGTTTAACACCCCCAACTTGCGAAGGTATCCCAGGAGTGTTTAGAGTATTTCTTGAGTGTCCAAATGAAAAAAAAAATAGACAAAATAGGACACTAGAATTCAAGTGTCCGACACCAGCATTTGACGAAGTGCATGTGCTACCGAGGATATGATAGTACATGCCCTCCCATTTTTATGCACTTTCTTCTAGTGTTTCGCTTCGTGGACCTGTTTGACTAAATTTGCACTCCATCCCGTCGTATTCCTGTCAGGCCAAACCCCAAGTCTAGTTTCCAGTTTATGTATAACTTTCGTTGTTCTTGGATACATTGCACACGAGGAAGAACTGCTCATGATCATTGCGTTTATATGGGATTTCATGGTCATTAGCAATGTGTAGTGCCTAGCAATTTTTAGAACGTTGGCAATGTGTAGCTCTTGCTTTTTCATGTGTGGGTTTTTTCTGACACTCCAAACGTGTGACACGGCTTCAAACTGAGGTTCATCCACAATCTAGCGTGCTTTATTATATGTGGAGATCTATTCAAGATGAGAAGTTTGAATGGAACCTACATGGTCGACGTCGTTTGAGGACCTCCGGCATTCAAGATGCGAGGTCCCAATGAAACCCGCTTGATGTCGTTTTGTGCAACCTCGCGTCTCTTAAATGCATGTGAGTTTGAAATGGGTGCTGATCGCCCGAAATGTCCAGCTAACCCTTACACCAGTCGTCTTCCCCGTTTATCTTGTAATTGATTCTAGCCCTCACATAGACAGCTGTTGGCTGCTAAACAAGTAGTCTGAGCTAAATTGTTAAAAGCTTATTCAACATTGATTTGTTACTTAAAAAATAAAGCTTGCAAGCTACTCTTCGGCTCATTATCTATAAAATAAAAAATTCAAGTTACTTGAGATAGGCTCGTGTTTGGTTTGATTAAAGCTCGTTTAAGATTAGCTTGTCTTATAAACAAGTTAAGCTCGAACATATTTTTTTAAGGTCCTTAAGTTTTCAAGCTTAATCAAGTACATGCTCGGCTCGTACATAGAACAACAACAAAAGCTTCTCGAGAAGTGCTCTTGCTTATTGAGAGATGTTGGCTCCTTTATCACCCCTACTCACATATAAGATACGCAAAAGCTCAATTTTTATCCTAATCGAATACAATTCGAATCAAGCTTCTGATTACTTTGTTTCATGTTGCCTAATTTAATTCAGGTCGTTCTTCATTTTCGGTGCTTGGATTTTTTGGACAATTCTTGTCTTCATCACAAAAATCTATTATTTTGCTTTCTCGAATGTTTGGATAAGTTTCTGTATATGCGAATTCCGATGTGTAGAATCCATGTGTTGATTATCTGGTGGATCTTTGGCCGTGGTCGATTCTCTCGTGACAGAGCTCAGAACTCGATTAGGTAGAAACCACTTGCCAATTTGGAAGCTATGGCTTCCACTGCTCATTCATCCCCACCCTCAAATTTTCAACCACAAGCAGTTATTTCATTTGGCTTAATAGTGAAAGGAAAACCCTTCGGTTGGTCATTTCTTTGTTTATGCTTTGCTAGATGTTAAGAAGCATGGATACTGGCATTGGACACAGACACGACAAGTTCCTTTTTCAGAAAAATTAGGAGATAGAAACGTTGGGAACACGTTGAGTATGTGTATGTGTTGTATAACTTAATCCTGTTGGTGAATTAAGCATCCATGATGATTATTTTATCCACTTCCTGGACTTATCTGTCTCTCTCCCTCTCAGTTGACACTCTGCACTCAATTGCATTAAGTGTCTGAGACCTGTTTTGGATTTAGGATTGCTGTCAATACCATCAAGCAAAGTATGGAGATGGATGGGTTGAATACAAAGGCTCATCGGTATTTGGACGGCCTCAAAAGGTCTCCTTTCCATGGAAGCTTGATTTATTGGTTCTATTGATCCTTGTTTATTGAGTTGAATTGCTTCTCAATTTTCTATTACTTATTGTAACATCTCGAAGTTTTAGCTAAGATTTCAAAAGGTGCTGAGGGTGTCCTCGTGGCTGTTAATTGGGGCCCAAATGTTCTCTACAACCACATTTCATTTTTCGGTTCTAGTAAATAGTTAGAGCTGCTTACTATTGGTTTTGTTTTAGGTCGAAGCCTGAGGTTTCTGTCATAGAAGTTTGAACATGTGTTCTCAACTTGAGAAAACCAGTCCCAAGAACAATACTTTTTCGCCTTTTATTTTCTGAAGTGAATTAAAATTGGGTAATATTCTTTTGTCGCTGCAGAAACAGGGAAATATTTGCCATTTTGTTACTATTAATTGGAAAAAAGATGATTCTTCCATGTTTTCTAATGGAAGTACAGCTGTGAAGAAGAATTTTTGCTTTTGTTCTGAAGACTAATCAAATCAAGAAAGTTGAGCTCCGAACTTGTAAGATTCTACCAATATGGTTTTCTTTCAGTTTTATTGCTGGTTCTGTATGGAGATCATCTGTTTTAGCATTGATGTTGGTTCCATATATATATTTTTTGTCTGTACTTAACTAGCAAATGTCATTTATGGATCCTTTAGTTTTCTTGCTGTCGTTTAGCATGGAAGGCTGATCTTCAGATTATCTATACAGTGTATCGACCCTGTTGGTTATCTACTTATCGTGGTAATCATTCTTCTTTGTTTGTGCTGAGAGCAAGACACTTGATGTATCAGAATGGGCTATTTTTCAGGTCAGTTTTTATGTACCCATCTCCCCATATATAGGTGCTGGTTCTGCCTAATTCCTTGTTTGAACATTGTACATATTTTGATTGTTGCTACATTATGGAGTCAATTCTACCTGACATCGAAGAACACAGATTTCTGAAATGGATAAATTTTGGAGAGGAAAAAAAGCTTGGAGATAGATAGTTGCTTCTATACCTATTTTCATCTTTGATAAAGTCCAAAGTAAATTCAAGGGTCCAAGCATCTGGAAAAGTCGATGCTTTTTGGAGCCTAACACCATGAACCTGTGATCCGTCTGTTTGGTTCACAAAGTCTGAGGCAAACAATCTTGTGCTGGTGTTGTGAATCTAATTTCTAGAAGAATTATTACTTCTCTTCTGCAATTCCATCTCTGATACTTAGAGCTCAAAGTAATCCAAACAGGGAATAGCTTGTAGGCCGAATACTCATCGACCCAGTTTCCAAGTAAACATGGTTGGGCTGGAGAAAACAACCCAGAGATCCAACACAAGCAGATATCCATGGGATTTGGATGCAGAGATGTTGGATGAAGAGGAAGAGTTTGAACTATGGTTACAAGAAGCCCTGGCAGCAGGTATCTTTTCCGAGACATCCAGGACTCAGAAAGAGTTGGAACCCTTCGAGTTGCATGATTGCATCAAAAGAAGGTAAAGAAACAAGGGCGAAGATCATCTACATAACTCCAGAATAGTAGTTGTTGGTCCGGAAATAGATATGCAGACCTACCGAAAATGCCTATTAATTTTGTCAAAGGGGTGGGAACATTAGATAACCAATGATACTTATCAGCCTGCATATGTACATGAGATAGGTTTCTTCCCTTGTTATCAGTTTCTTTGAAGGTCCACATGTGAAGAGTAACCCGGTGACCAGAAATTGGGTGCCGGCTTTGTCTATCGAACCAACTTCTTTAAGTTCTACGCTGCTGTTGTGAAAAGTAAAAAAGAAAAAAGAAAAGAAGAACGAGTACTGCATGTTTAATGGTTAGTTAAGTTGTTTATTCATTGGGCCAGCAAATGATCTTGAATTGGTTGGATGAGGTTGGCCTGTCTCATTCTAGTTGTCCTTATTATATCGTAACTGCAGATTTTGAGATTAGGTAGTTGGAGAGGAAAGATCATAAAGGAGATATACAAGGTATCTTGTTTAGTTGGCAAGAGTGGAAATAGAAAATTCAAAAGTTCTTCAAGTTGGGTTGAACGAGTTTATTTAAGTTGGGTTCTTTCCTGATTTAGTTATGCTCATAATGGTAAAATTATGCCAAAAATTACGGTGTCCCCAAAATGACCGGAGACACCATAGCATTATCCCTTTTTTATGGGAGAGATCAAAAAACGTGCCATTTCTGCCATGTGTTTATCTTTTATTAATGTTATCACTGGATTCTTCCGTCTCAAGTTGGAAATTTTCCATGTGTTATCAACTCATTTGGAGTTAATTCGTATGGCGTTTTTTTCCAGCTTGAGCTCTCCGTAAGTGGGCGGTTGGATTGGATTCCCAAGATTGGTCGAAGTGCGAGTAAGTTGGTCCGGACACCTGGGTTATTAGGAAAAATGTTTTTTTTTTAATCTTGGTGCGTAGGACAAATTTTTTTTTAAAGACACCGTAGGACAATTTAAAACAAAAGGTTTAGAGCAATGCTAGAGACACAAATTCGATACAAATGTGTCTAGAGACTCTAGAGTTGTTCACATACGTGAGATTCTGTTTGTACCACAATTAAGATTTCTATTTTTACCCGTCGATCAGGTGACACGTGGCAGGGGTAAATATGAGCAAATGTGAGGATAGAATGGACTTAACTTAATGATTCAGAGTAGAGGTGAATCGATGGTGAAACTATAAAAAGTCTTGTCCATCGATTGGCCTACACGTGGCGTATTCTTGTGGCATTTTGGACCGTCGATCGGGTAACAGGTGTCAAATGGACGTGGATCCCATGTTTCCACGATTGAAGAGGATGGAAACCGCAATCAACGAGACAATGTTCTCAACGTGGGCATGATCGGCAGTTGAATGAGGTTCATAATCAGAATCCGAGAAGTTTTCAACTGCCACTTTGGGGGGGAAGTTTTGAATTCAAATGTAATGTAAGGAGGCCTATTTAAGTACAAGTTAGTAGCAGTTTCAAGGACACACAAACAACGCCAATCAGGCCTTTATCTTTTCTTTTCTAGGAGTAGAATTAACTTGTAATTGTTCACTCAATCATCTCGATTGATTGTTCTTCTATTTTTTAGGGTTAATAAAGTCCATTTTGTTAATCTTCTTCCATACTTCACCCACTTCATTGTTTGTTTCCAAAGAAGTCTTGAAATACGGCAAGGAACCAAACTCCACTTTTCACACCCACATTCCAGCAAACTTACAATACGATTTTCCGTCGATTCTCCGTCGATTGGAAAGAAAACGAGAATTTTGATGACAGATTCGCACTTCATAGTGCATTCAGGAGACTCGAGTGTGACATTCTAGATACATTCTTGTCCAAACATTGGTGTCCCATGCTAAAATGCATTGGAAAAGAAGGTTAAATAAAGGGTTGCATGCTACATGACATTGGATTCCCTTGGTATGAAGGGGCATAGATAGGGGCATATCTATCAATTAGACCCTCATGAGGATGCTGCCGATGGTTTTTAGTGTGGGCGGTCATGACTTTATGGAAGTTTATGAGAATACTTATTTTGACTTTTGTTATTCTCTGTTTGGATGATTGACTTGTGGAACACATTTATAATAGGTGAGTAAAAGGTAAAGCAAATAAAATAAGTCTAAATTATTTTCATTTCTTCCACTTCTTGATAGGAGTAGTAAATATTTGCACGAAATGAAGGGTAATAAATCCGATTTTTTTTTTTGGGGATGGGGGACTGTTATAAATCACTGAAATATTGAAACATGAAATTGTCATATTTTGGTGCTGATAATGCAAAAAAATTTTTGTTACACAAGTCTTGTACTTTACACATGGTACAATTATAATAATTTGGGTTCTGATAATGCAAAGTTGTTTCTTCTGATGCTGAAACGCCAGTACATACGAACTTTGTACTTCACGCAATTAATGTTGCAACGTCAGCCCATACGGGGCTTGTATTTTACAACAGTACAAATGTTTTATGTACTAAAAGCTTTGACATTTAAAAAAAAAAAAGAGTAATGCTATAAATACCGATGGGAGTGTAGGGATTTCGTACCGATCGGCCTCGCCGGACCGTCACCGGCCACCGGACGGCCGATCCGAGCCGTCCAAAAATTTAAAAAAAAAAACCGAGGGGGCCCTTGAGGGAATTAACGGCATCCGAGATGTGTAGGGTGCTTGATCCGAGCACCCTTTTTTCGTGTATATACACGTATATACATATATACACGAAAAAGGGGTACTCGGATCAAGCACTCTACACACCTCGGATGCCATTAATTCCCGCGTGAGGCCCCCTCGGTTTTTTTTTTTTAGAATTTTTGGACGGCTCGGATCAGCCGTCCGGTGGCCGGAGACTGCCTGGCGCAGCCGGTCGGTACGAAATCCCTACACCCTGTCGGTACCTCAATCATTTTCGAAAAAAAATATAGGTCGTCATTATCACCATCCTTTTTATAACTTACAAAAAATACATGCCTTTACCTTCTGGGCGTCTCGAAGAACTGGACGTTGAAATCTGGATCATTTTGTTGGGAGTTCTTTGGGTAGTTGACAGAAATAAGGAAAAGAGCCAAGAGGAATAGGTCCAACAACGTGCTAAGAAAAATAGAAAATTACTAACTAAGGGGGTGTTTGGGAGCCAACTTTTTGGCTTTTCATTTTTCATTTTTTGGCTTTTTGGCTTTTGGGATTATGACCAAAATGTATTTTGTATTTGGTAAAGTGTTTGGACGATATGTGCAGAATGCATTTTGCAGTAGGAGTAGTGTTTGGAAGATATGGAATGAAAATGAATTATGAATTGATTTTTTACTATGTTGCCCCCGGTTATTAATAATGGTATATAATGTATATAAATAATGTTTGGGCTCAATTTAAGTAATACTAACTGCGTTCTTATAAACTTATTTGTCCACAACTTATTTCGGTATTTCTTACTTTTTGTTTAGCTTTTCATTATGATTTTTAAAATTAATCATTAATCAAAAAAGTATAAAAAAATAGACCGATGTTAAATTTTTTTTTTTATATAAGACGACGCTTTAAAAAAAAACATAAGAGTTGAATACTTTTTTTGCCTTTCTGTGGACTTTTTTTTTTTTGTTCATATGTGTCAAACTCTTTTCGTCGAGACGAATAATTAATTCAAAAAATATAATACAAATATGACAAAAATTCAAAAAAGACAACAAAACAGAAAGAATAAAAATTAAGTTAACAAGAACCCACCCTAAGCAATGATACAGAACAATCCTTGATTTTGGTTCTCAAAATGGATCTAAGAAGAGCATCTTAAACTTTGCAGCGACTTTCAATAACCAAAATTATGAGTACTTTCTTTAAGAGAGATGAGAATGATAGGAGTAATTAATCTTGCATCGTTATCACACTAGAAAGAAAACAAGGACCAGGAATTTCCATCCCCATCAAGCTGTTACCATCTCCGCCAAGAGGGCAAGAACCCGGGCTCTAAAGTGGTAAATGATCAGCAAGAAAACATCGCTGCAAGCCTGCAACAATTTGCAGCCTGTTCATTCCTCATCTGCACCACTAATCGTGAAACTTGAGAATTAAAAACCAAACCACTCATCAATTTAAGTTCAGAGCATTCAATTACCACTCTAGTTCTAGTACTAACATTTGAAACGCATCAAACTCAATCAAAATTATGGCAAAATGGGAATTATCTGAAAAGAGAAAGGGTAGCCTTGTCTTTTTGGCATGGCAAAATTCGAAAATGGAAAAATTGGAATTGAAAAAGCTCCTTTTTGTAGATTATCTGTTTTGTTTTAGAAACAAGAAATTGGAAAATGGATTTTACCCAAAATCTACTTTCCCTCTTCCTACCAAACACCCAAAATCCAAAAATGGGAATTAGAAAATGCAAAACCAGGCCATCCAAACACCCCCTAAAAACAGATTCACAACAGCGTTGGATTCGGCCATTCAACGCAACCATCCGCCAGTTGCCAGTAATATGCAACCATCCACCAGTAATACGCTATGGGCCACCCTTGACTTTGAGACAAATCTCACCTCCATCCCCGTCTTTCGAGATCTCTTCAAATTCGACTTGGTGGGTCTTGCCGAAGTATTAAAATATTGATTTGAATAGTTCGTATCTTACCAGTTTGCAAGAGAAATAACTTTATGAAAATAAGTTTGATCAGATATCGATAGAAAAAAGCTTCTCTTATTTGGTTGAATCTTAAAGATGATTTAAAACTTATTAAGTCCAATTAAACTCAATTTTTTTGGGAGAACCTTTTTCTTTTGTGTCTTCTAAAATTTGAGTGGGATCTATGTTTTAAAACTCCATTTGTAATTCACATATCGACTTTTGAGGTACCTTGAGTTGTGTGTGGGGGTAAGGAGGTGGGGTGCTTCTTTGGCTTGTCTGAACAATTTTTTTTTAATGCGTATATCTTATTGTGTAATTGTGTGATATTAGCAAAATTTTGTCTCATGCATAGTCACACAATCCTTGAGTAGAATTCTTTGCCATTGCTTTCTATCGCTATGTGCTCGTGCTATTTTTTTTATAGGCAAAAGGTTTATTAAAGAAATTTGACAATGGGTATATTAAATTGGGGAAGAGGGGAGAAAAATCCAACCAAGAGTTGGATAAAAAAAAAACACTTAGTAGGCCGAGGCCCAAACACTTTTTGGGGCAAAGCTCGATACCATGTGTTCGCGCTATTTTTTTTTTTGCAAATTTTAGTAGTTTAAGATGTTTTAATTAACTTTTTACGCTCTTTTTTGCTCTCCACGCGCAAACAAGTATTATGTGACATAATCCATGACAAAAACTTAAAAAGAAAAAAACCCAGAATTTTCAGTCTAAATATCACTATCACAACCAGGCATTATTAGAAATTACTTAAAAATAAAGAATAAATAAGCATAAAAGAAGATGTCCAAAATCTACTACCCTCACCTACTGTGCTCCCCTCTCTCTCTCTCTCTCTCCAAAATCTACTACCCTCACCTACTGTGCTCCTCTCTCTCTCTCTCTCTCTCTCTCTCTGTTCAAACTTCAAACCCTTCCTCCTCAATCCTCATCTTCTCCATTTCATTTTTCACTAGGGTTTTGCTCTTTGTTCACCATGTTCTCTTCAATCCTTCCCTTCTCTCTCTTTAATCTCATTTCCCTATCCCATCACCTCCAAAGTCTTTGACAAAACCCCAGTCTTTTGATCTCAATACAATTAAAAAACTTAACTCAAGTAGAATATACTATCAAGAATCAGATGGGTAAATGCTACTCGGTGTTGGCCAGTCCCAGAAATGTAAAGCAAAGAGAAGTAAATGGTTGGAATAGCAAGAGGACGGCCGGCGATTTCACTTCTTTTGTTGGCAAGTTTAACAGCAGCGGCGGCGGAGGAGGTGCGGCGGCGGCAGTGGCGGCGGACGGGTTGCTTCAGATTCCAGGGAGGCTGTTTGGCAATGGGTCTTGTAGCTTCGCCAGTTTGCACACGCAGCAGGGCAAGAAAGGAACCAATCAGGACGCCATGATCGTTTGGGAGGTTAGATAGATACACCAGTTATGCTTCTAGATGTAGTAGTTTGATTCTTTTTCAGGACCATGTCGGTTTAAGTGATAGAAGATGTTCTTTTTCAGCATCTGGGTATTCTGGTTCTGCGCCTAGTGAACTATCTGTTGGCAGGAATGGGGTTTGTGAACACAATTTGCCAAATTAATGTTAGCTTAGGTTTTTGGTGTTGGGTTTGTGAAGCCTGGCTGAATATTCAGGGTTAGACTTGCCCGGTTAGGTTGCATCGTTGGGGTCCAGGGCAGCGACCCCAAAACCTAGACAGGAGTATTTCAGTGCTTGATGGTGTAAACCTTAAGTTATAAATACTCCGATATAACTAGTACTCCATTCTTCATTCGATACATAGTGGAAACTCGTGTGAGCTGTAAATGTACTCACCTACACAGTTGGGAAATCACGTAAAATCTTCCTGTGTCTTACATTCTCTATTTTTTTTTTTTTTTTTGATTGTTCTCCGCACGTTGTTTGTTTGTTGGTTTGGCAAATTTCTCAACATATGTTGCCCATTTTATTGGGGTAGAGATGAAGAGTTTGCACTTGAAACCTCCCTTATAAGAGCTTCCTATGTTTGCATAATTTGTATTCGAATGTAACCAAGTGAAACCAAAATAAGTCTTGTGTGGAAACTCGTGTGAGCTGTAAATGTACTCACCTACACAGTTGGGAAATCACGTAAAATCTTCCTGTGTCTTACATTCTCTATTTTTTTTTTTTTGATTGTTCTCCGCACGTTGTTTGTTTGTTGGTTTGGCAAATTTCTCAACATATGTTGCCCATTTTATTGGGGTAGAGATGAAGAATTTGCACTTGAAACCTCCCTTATAAGAGCTTCCTATGTTTGCATAATTTGTATTCGAATGTAACCAAGTGAAACCAAAATAAGTCTTGTGTTGCAATAAATTGGGAACTTATTGAATTATTTTCACCGTTCTTCTTTATCGCAGAGTATGTAACCTTTATCACATCATCAGATTCTTCTTAGTCTTAGAACACATACATCTTGATATCCACATTTCAGCTGCATTGATTTTCTTTGTATTGTGTGTTAGTTAGCCAGTATATCGGCCCGTGTGGATAAATATATTCCTGCATCATAAGCATTTTGAGTAGTCTAAAAGCACAAGCATGATGTCTTGTTAATTTGTTTATTAATTTAGCTTTAATATGTACGTAATTTTAATCTTTTTTTTTTGTCTCTATTGGGTCAGTTTATGACAATTTTCTTGGAATGTCTCCGCAATAGAATTTCAGCTCAAGAGGTGATGAAGTATTTTGTGGAGTGTTTGATGGTCATGGTCCTTATGGTCACATGGTTGCCAAAACAGTTCGAGATTCTCTTCCTATTTTGCTGTGTTCTCAGTGGATAGCTAATTCCCACAGTGACCAGGATAACAGAAGCAATTATTTTGAGGAAGGCATGGATGGTGATTGGTGTGACTCTCTAGAGGTTGAGGAGACTGAAAAAATTCCTGAAATTTATCTTCCACTAAAGAAGGCAATGTTGAAGGCTTTCAGAATGATGGACAAAGAATTAAAGTTGCGTTCGGCCATCGACTGTTACTGTAGTGGATCAACTGCTGTCACTTTGGTTAAGAAGGTAATCTTATCTCAGTGGTTCAGGTTCATCATCAATTGTTTCATATGAAAATGCATGCATAAATGCATGGTTAGATCAAACATCGCTTGTGTTGCTCAAAAGAAAGAAAAAGTTCCAAGGGAATGAACAAAATACTCTGATAGAGGTCTTTGAAGTTTCTAAATTTTGTTTAAAACCAGTTTTGAATTTGCTAACCATGGAGCGTTTTTGAAGAAATCCGTAAGAAAGGCATTGACCAAGATTAGACCACACGGGACATTATCCTCAATTAAATCCCGCATACCTTCTACACAATCTCTGGCTTTTGTACTGTGAACCAAAATTTGGGCAAATGACAGGATATGTTGTGGAAGAGCAAGAAGTGTTAGTTGTTAGTGGGATTTGACCCTTGCTCTTGTGCATGGGGGGTACATGTTGCCTACCAACTTGGCTACCACCCCTCTTGCAGTGACAGGTTATGTTTCTACATAGAAATCCAATATATACTTTTGATAACAATGTTTTGGAGCTTGAAGTGTCTTGATATTGGACATCTTTTTGATAAAATTTGCACATTCACATTGTCTTGATATTTCTGTACCTTATTCTCTTGTCATTTCCTACTATCTTTTTTCTTCTCATAATCATAATTTGTAGAGCATCCTATGGAATCATTGCATCTGAGCCATGATTATATGCAGTTTCTACCATAATGGCCAGCATTCGTTGAGTGTTTCTTTAGAAACCAAAATCTAGTCAATCTAGTAGTGGATGATGCTCATCTCCATATTTTGTTTAGCAACGGATGGAGTGTCAACATTTAAACTGAAGAAGATTTGAAATACCCTTAATCATGTTGATGTAAATTGTTAGGCAGTGTTTTGCTAGGGAATAGAGTGGATAACCCAATTGAAATATCTGTTGGTTTGAAAGAAAGATTGTCATGTTGAACGCATGCGAGATGAGACACTGGAGAAACCTTGTCAAGTTGGTAGCAAGCTATATATGTCACCTACTTGGGAGCCAAGGGTAATACAGGATGGTAGGTTGCTAGTCATTATATGTGCATAGTACTAGACCAGGCGTGATATATGGTGTTGGTGGTATACTCAGTAGTCAGGAAGTTTGTACATAGGTTGTTTATTTTTCGTTGTTTTTATTTCTAGATTTATGTTCCCTATACGAGCTTGAGGTAGTATGCTTTGAGCATCTATCCTTGTCATCCTTGTCAAAGTGTACTCTGTAAAATATGATAACTGATGCTATTGAGGCCAGAATGAGTAGAACATAGCATCTAAGAGCATCCACATCAGCCTTTCTAAACTTCATCCTAAACCAAATTGGAGAGGGAAACCCCAAAATCTACTCTTTATTAGACTCCTCTAAATGTTTCAACAATTTGTAAGAGTTACAGTACCTCCTCAAAAATGAGGATGCAAATCTACTCTTTATTAGACTCCTCTAAATGTTTCAACAATTTGTAAGAGTTACAGTACCTCCTCAAAAATGAGGATGCAACGATACTATTCACTCACTTCCCTTATTTTATTTTGGTGTACGATTATTTGGGGGATCAGAATCTTTTAAAAACTGAATATGCTTAAAACCCAATTTTTTGATAAAATCAGTTCAAATAACCTCACTAAACAAGCACTTATTAGATAAAAATAGTCAAAGACTTGAGATTAATGTAAGACAAAATAATCATTATCTTTGAGATTCGAGTCCAACCATTCGCAATTCATATTTCCACTATCTTTTGGAAGACATATTTGACAGTTCATGAAACTGTAAGCTTTTCTCTACATCTACAATGACAAGCTTATATTTGAAAACATAAACCTCCATCATACGTTGCAGAAAAATTCAACTTGGGAAAACTGAGCAGGAAAAGCTGATGTGGGTTCCCTATTCAAGGAACCCAGTTTACCCAACCATGATTTTGGGCATCCTTTACCAATCCCTCTATATCAAAGCTAATGAGCGAGTCTAAAGTCCTGTGCTGTGCTGTGTTAAGTGTTGTGTTAGCTACGGGTGAATGGTTGAGTCAAATTGATGTCCATGGGGGATAGTTTGGAAAAATAGCATAGGATAGAGTCTACCGTGAAGGTATATTAGACATTAACATTGACTGAAATCGTATTTAAAAGTTCTATGATGTTTTAGTTTGATCTCATCAGCCAATTTTCGTTCTTCAGGGTCAGGATCTTATACTTGGGAATATTGGTGACTCTAGAGCAATACTGGCAACAAGGGATAAAGACAATGCTTTGACTGCTGTACAGTTGACCACTGACTTGAAACCTAATCTTCCAAGTACTCCTCTCTCTCTCTCTCTCTCTCTCTCTCTCTCTCTCTCTCTCTCTCTCTCTCTCTCTCTCTCTCTCTCTCGTGCATGTACATAAATAGTCAAACTTGCGCTTTCTTCTATTTAGGGGAAGCTGCTAGGATTCAACAGTGCAAGGGAAGGGTCTTTGCATTGCAAGATGAGCCTGAGGTTGCCCGTGTGTGGTTGCCTAATAGTGACTCACCTGGTTTGGCAATGGCTAGAGCTTTTGGAGACTTCTGTCTAAAGGACTTTGGTTTGATATCTGTCCCAGATGTTTATTATCGCCGTCTCACAGAGAGGGATGAATTTGTTGTTCTGGCCACCGATGGGGTACTCTTTATGTTTCATGTTATTACAGTATAACTTCTGCTTTTGTTTTTTATTAGGTTTAGGTGGATATTTTGCAGTGGTAAAAAAATTTCCTTTCACTATGTATCGCTTCTCTTTCTTTCCTTTTGCCCCTCTTTGTTGAGTTAGTTCTGCAATTCTTTTTTCGGTTTGGATAATTTTTAGTGAGTCATGCAATTGTGCATTACATGTGACAATCCTTCCACAAGGGTAGATTGTAAAAATGTAGATCTAGTTTCTAAAATTGAGGTGATACTGCTATTACAGGTTTGGGATGTCCTTTCAAACAAAGAAGCTGTAGATATAATTGCCTCAGCGCCAAGTCGTGCAACAGCAGCTAGAGCGCTTGTTGATTGTGCTACCAGAGCATGGAGGCTCAAATACCCTACATCCAAGACCGATGATTGTGCTGTTGTATGCCTTTTTGTGGAGCAATTACGAGCACCCAATGCAGCTCCAGCAGAGAATGGGTTAATGAATGGGGACACCAAGAGTTCAGATTTTAGCGAGATTTCAGCTTCTGATGCTTCTGTTGTTGAGGATTCAGGCACTTATAAAGACAATGGTGAGATTGTGCCTGTTTTGGAATCACCTGCGGACAGGGCTCCTGAGAGGGGCATAGGCCGGTCCAAGAGGAGCCTAGCTGAGTGCCTGACAACCGGAGAGGAAGAGGAATGGTCAGCACTTGAAGGTATAACAAGGGTCAATAGCCTGCTAAGCATTCCCAGGTTTTCGTCTGGCGAAAGAAGTTCAGTTAGCTGGAGAAAGTGGTTATAAATCACTTATAGTGCTATCGTGATCTTGATTTTGCATGCAATCCAATACAGATCTGTAATTATTTTCAAACTCCGATTGAAACTGTCTCTTCCTCAAGTATTGCATTTCAAAATAGTTGGAGGATGTAGCTTTTTTGTTATACCGTGGCACAAATAGTTGTTCAAATAGAGTTGTGTGTGCGTCCCGATGAAAAGGGCAGCTGAAGATTTTGTTGCAAACCCTGGAGCATATCTAAGATGTGTAATTTTGTCCGGTGAGAATGGGATTTCATTCGTGGATTTGAGGCTGTTATTTTCATGACCAAATTGTTTCCTTGCTTTCTGGCGCAGACAAAGGTGAACAAAATGGTATTTTGGCAAAAGGAAATAGGAGAGGCTGATTTATACTTGTGCACCGTGATTGATATGATTGGAGCGGCTGTTATTATTCTCTCTTTTAGCTGGAACTACGCCTACTAGGGCGTGTGATGCATTACCTGAGTTGTCGCAAACAAACACCAAAACCCGTCTGCTCAACAATGAGCCAGCTCAATTACACACTACGAGAAACCTCATAGTGTGTACGTTTGCCCAACGGTACGTACATGCTGTTGCAAAAAAAAAAAAAATCCCTTGAAATTGTTATTGGGGTTTTATCATTAATGAGCAAGATCAATGGGTTTGGTTGGATGGAGCAGGGATTGAAATCCAGTACCGCACCGGTCAGCATATACGTACTGTTTTTGATCAAATCCGATACTTTTAGAACGGCCACAAACACTGGCCAATACCGGAGGTTTCCCAGTATTTTATTTTTTATTTTTTAAATGTATACCTGATATTAAAATTTTCAATGTGAGAAACAAACACGGCACGGATGCTTCCTATATCAATAATAAAACAGATACTCAAGCCGGTACGAAATCCGTGCCTACCGTATCAATAAAAAAATAGATACTCGAGCTGGTACGAATATTCTGAGCATGCAATGGAGACATGGAGTACTTCGATGGATTTGGATACTCTATGAAGATTCTTTCATGTGAGGATCGTGTAAGAATTTTCATGAGATCCAGATTGTCCTCTCTTGAGATCACGATCCCTTTGATTGACCCACTTGGCTACCGGCCTTTCTCAAAGGAAGAATGCGTCATCCGTTGACAACATTATAAAACAAAGTTTGATTATAAAGATTCTAGTTTTGAAAAAAGTGTTTTCTAGTTAAGCAATGAGTTAAATTTTATTCACGCGTTTTAGAAGAGCATTTCTAGTCCTTACCATAGCTTTTAGTACAAATCTAATTTGGTACGAAACACTCACATGAATAAATACAAATCTAGCATAAATTTAAGCAAACATTTTACTCCCTCCGTCCCTTTTTAAATGTCCTGCTTCGTAATTCCAACTTATTAAAAAAACATCATCTTTATACCTTTCACATCAACTTTTTCCTCCACTTTCCCTACTTACCCATCATCATTACACTTTTACTTACTTACTTTTCAAAAAGAAATCTACTTTTAGGGATAAAATAGACAATGCACAAACTTTTACCCACTAACTTTACAAAATGGACACTTATTAAGGGACAGCCCAAAATAGAATACAGGACTATAAAAAAGGGACGGAGGGAGTAATATTTTATTAATGAGTAGTTGTAAAACTTGAGTGAAAAAATCCAATTTCCACAAATTGAATAAAACTCACTTCGATATATCAAGAACCGGAGTGAATGAGGGCTCGTTCCAGAACCGAAATAAGAATTTATTTTTTGTCTAATAAGAAGCCTTGTTCCGAAAAATAAGAAGGTTGGTACTTATTTTGGAAGAATTTATATAGGTACCGATCGGCTGGGGATGAAAATCGTACCGACGGCCGCGTCGGGCCGTCTCCGGCCACCGGACGGCTGATCCGAGCTGTCCAAAAATTCTATAAAAAAAAACCGAGGTGTGTAGGGTGCCTGATCCGAGCATCATTTTTTCGTGTGAAATCATCATATACACGAAAAATGAATGCTCGGATCAAGCACCCTACACACCTCAGATGCCGTTAATTCCCGCGTAAGCCCCCTCAGTTTTTTTTTATAGAATTTTTGGACGGCTTGGATCGGCTGTCCGGTGGCCGGAGACGGCCCGGCGCGGCCGTCGGTATGATTTCCCTCCGCCGGCGCCCATTCTCATAGCAACAGTCTTATTTTTTGTATAAGGCAACTTCAAGCTCAAAAATCATGTGTTTACGCAAATAATTTTCTTATCACTATGGATCTTGTTTGATAGATTTTATTGAGATCTTTAATACGGTGCAAAAAAATTTGAATTTTTTTTTCATTTACATTATTTTTGAGTTTGAAAATGTGAAATGAACTTTTTATTTGGGTTTTGTAAAATGACCCTTCTTATTTTTGAATGAGAAATTCCAAAATAAATACTTATTTTTTAGTCAGATTTTAGTTGAGTCAATGACTGGACAAAATCTAAGATCAACGAACAATAGTTTTCATATAAAATTCCCAGAAACATTTTATAAATTGTATTAAGATTTGGGATCATATAATTTTAATTAATCAAATTGACGTCACAGTGAGCAAAATCGGACTCTATTAATTAGGTAGCTCAAGTAACAACAAGAATAAGCTATAAGTCCAGACACTTTGACACTTTGGGTTCGAACTCAGGCCATAAGCAACAAATCTATTGCAAATTTTCTAGTTCTGGCATGGACGGCCTACTTTGACCAGAGACCCAGAAAAAAATTCTTCAGATTTGCGTAAACTGGTTCGTACATCCCTTACCTTTTCTTTTTTTTCCCTCTCTCTCTACTACTCCCTCCGTCTCTTTTTAAGTGTCCTGTTTCGTAACTCCAACTTATTAAAAAGACATCATCATTACATCTTTCACATCAACTTTTTCCTCTATTTTCCCTACTTACCCATCATCATTACACTTTTACTCACTAACTTTTCAAAATAAAATCTACTTTTAGGAACAAAATAGATAATACACCAACTTTTACTCCCCTAACTTTACAAAATGGACACTTATTAAGGAACAGTCCAAAATAAAATACTGAAAAAAAAAAGGGACGGAGGAAGTATATAACACCCATGATTCAGCAAAGGGGGAAAAGAGAGGTGGACTTTTGAGCAACGTCAAATCACATAAACACATGTGAAGATGTGCAGCTTTTCAATACTTGCACTCCAAATCCTAAGAAGGGGGAAAAAAATGACAAATTTAAGGCACTCCATTTTTTTATAATGGTATTTTCAAATTTATTTTTTATTATAAAAATTATACATGGCTAGACACATAAAAAGAAAAATTTTAAACGACATCATAAAAAAATCGAGTACCAAAATTATTTTCCAAAAAAATTCTCAAAAGGAACAGAAGGTGTCCATAAAAGTATACTATGGTAAATATGGCACTGAAATTGGGATTGCAGCTTTAATAGCAGGATTTTTGGGATCTAAAATATGCTGTAGTACAAGAAAAATTAATGCTGCTAAGTAATTAATGCTAGTACTATAAAACTACAAAAAGAATCAATCGATACGAACATGAGAGTCCTGTTTGGTTTAAATTTTAAGAAAAAAATTTAAAAGAAATAAGTGTAGAGAGATAGATATAAAAAAATTATTAAGAACTATGCACATGAGTTTTGAATACTCCAAACGATCGAACAAGCCCGAAAAAACCAAATTCAGCAGGTATTGACAGGGGGAAAAGAGAGGGGGAGATTCATTTGGTAGCAACAAGACTCAAAACCAACCTGTTGGATTGACTGTGTTGGGTTTGAGACTGTGACTCAATCGGCTCAAATTGCCAGGTCGTTGATTATATGACGGGGTTCAACGTGTCTGGTCGGGTCACGAAGGTCTGTCCAGGGGCAGCGCCCACACGGAAGCTCAGGGCTGCGCCTCCCGAACCTAAATAAGAGTATTACATTAATTGGTTTTGTAAACCCATAGCATAATGTGGTACACGCAACCGATATAATTCATACATTCTTCTTCATTAGATACATAGTGAAAAAATGGTGCGAGTCTTGGATTTACACAATTCTCGTGCGTTTCTCTTTGCGTTCTTGCTTGATTTGTTCTTCATGCAATTGTGTGTGCGCGTTGATTTGGGCGATCCCACAACATGCTTTATTTTATTTTATTTTTTTGATCGAGAAGCAACATACTTAATCAAATTCATGTGTATGAGAATATCATTATTCATAAAATGAAGCGGAAGGAAATGGAATCATATAAACTCGTTGAGTTGAGAAGATCCAGAAATCCTATTGGTACCGACGGTACCCATAGGGAAAATGCACCGACGGCCACCGGACGGCCGTCTCCGGTCACCGGACGGCCGATCCGAGCCGTCCAAAAATTTTAAAAAATAAAACCGAGTGGCCTTACGCGAGAATCAATGGCATCCGAGGTGTGTAGGGTACTTGATCCGAGTACCCCTTTTTCGTGTATATACACGTATATACAAATATACACGAAAAATGGGTGCTCGGATCAAGTACCCTACACACCTCGGATGCCATTGATTCTCGCGTAAGGCCACTCGGTTTTATTTTTTAAAATTTTTGGACGGCTCGGATCGGCCGTCCGGTGACCGGAGACGGCCGTCCGGTGGCCGTCGGTGCATTTTCCCTATGGGTACCGTCGGTACCCATAGCAGTACTCGAGAAGATCTCACTTAGAAGTTAGAATAAAAGAAAATACATATTCCTTGAGGACATCCCCACAGAAACTAAGGAAACCAATAAAATTGTTCAAGTATATAATTTCCCATGGGTCGATTAACCCGAAGGGTTGACTTGGTGGTCAAAATTTAGGACTTAGAGATTTTGTTTTTGTTTTTGGTAACGGAGGAATAGCCGTACAGCCAGGCCACTAAATGGACCTGAATACGCAATCCAAACCTCCGGCGGAGCTAGTGCGGCCACACCAGTCAGGGTACTTCCCATGTGTTACTAATTTTTATGTCCCAGTCGATAATGAATTTTGTCCCGACTTTAGATCTCACTCAAGGTGGGGTGCCAAGTTGGAATCTCGGTCTAACTAAAGATTTTAATTTTATGGTTTCGGAGGATCCAGCTACATTGCACTCTTGGTCCACTGGTACTGGAGTGGTATTGGGTCCCCAGAGATTAATCGAAATGTGTCTAAACTCGTTCAAACACCCAAATTATGAAGAAAAAGGGGTGTGAGCTAGTTTTCATCATTTGTGTTTTGTAGATTGGAAAGTATGGAATTGACAAGTAGCTAGGGTTAACAAAAGTATGAAACACATCGTTTTTCTTGTGAGAGTTGGCAAAGGGATCTTCATTATAACCTGAGATAGCTAGAGAGCTCACCATAACTAATTACCACAAATAGGTAGGAAAGTGGAGGGAGGGGGCTAGGGGGGGTTCTCTCTTTTGGCCCTTTTCCATAACATTCTAATTGTTTTCTTGTGGTTTGCATGCATCAAAGATGGACATACCCTTTTTATCTTTTTGTTCATGATGCCAAGTAACATTGAAAAAGCAATCAAATGGGGATTGAAATGTGGGATTTATTTTCATGATCAATCTCTCTATGATAGATGCTGTTTCTAGTTACTCTTATTCATAAGAAAAGGAAATTTGAAAAGAAAGCAAGCAAAGTAGGAATTGATGTGCCAGCAATGTAAAAACAAAAGAGTGAGTTGATCAAGGGATTGCTTGTTCCAATCAACAACACACACACACACACATATATCCCTGCTTCCACTGTGTGACAGGAGGAGGGTATAGTACTAATTGCATCACCACCCCCAAATTACTTGGTCGCATACATTTAAATATCGGGCGTTGCGTAGGGGTTTTTCGCCCCTCCGATACCAGTACAATTTGGTATACACTGTTAGCCAAAATTCACACCTATAACAACCGATTCCCGATACATATCGGCTTTGAGTTCGATTTTTTGACTGCTTCTTGGCCGCTACAGGTGCTCAAGTGCCAAAAATTACAAAAATAAAATAAAATTCATGATTGCTAACCCGATTGCCGCTAAGTATCATTCGACACTGGCTAGTCTAGTACCACTATTTAAAACCTTGGTTCCAATTTAAGTTAGGAGAATCAAATTAATTTTAGAAGAGAATGTTGGATAATGCTAACTACTTATCACCTCTTTTATCTGTCTATGTTTGATTTGGATGCAAGTCACTAAATTTTTTTTAGTGAAAAATTACGTAATGCTGCCCGCTTAGTTATTATCTCTTCATAGGCGATATTGTGGTTCGGATTCAAGTCACAATAATGAAATTTTTTTTTGGTGCAATGAAAATACTCCGATACAAGAATGATTTATTAAGAGAGAAGAGTTGAGCCTAGCTGAATTTTGAATTATTTTATGCTCGGCTCGTATACGAAACGAGCCCAAAACTCGAGTTGCCTGCAAGCAGTTCGTTTGCAGCCCTATATGACATCCAACATGACTTAATCACAGTGTATGTGAAATCAATTAGGTGATGTGATTAGTATCACATACATTGGCACATCAAATGTAACCACAATGAGGTTACATGCCTATGATTTTCATAGCTCTATTGATTTAATTATCTCAACTATATATAATATCATCGAATTGCTTTTTTCTTTGCCATAGCTTTGGACCAAGCTACAACTTTTTCGGGACCGCTGTTCCTTAAGGACAACAACATTCAGTAGCGCTCGATCAATCTCATTGTTTAAAAGTAGTTTGGACGATTCGAATTTTAAAATAACTCTTATATGGAAGAGTTAGACTCTTCTTCCTCGAATGAGGGAAAAAAAAATTTTAAATTTAAATCATTAATTATCGAGATAGACATAAAATAAAACGCTGCTGAATCCTGCTATTCTTAAAGGACAGCAGACAGCAGCCCCCTGGGTCGAACTTTTTCAGGGTTGGAGTATGGAAGGTCATCAGTGTTTGATGCCAAGTTCCTACCCCCACGTGGGAGAGGCAGTCATATATTTTCCTATGCATATTTTCTATATACTCCTCTGAGATTGTAGTAATGAAAAGCCAAAAAAGAGAATCCAACAATGGGACAAACAAGGCAAAAGTAAATGGGTGGGGGTCGGGGTGGGGTACCCTTTGTTAAAGCCCAAGGTTGGGTTGTGTAGGCTGTAGGAATGCATGTAGTTTTCGACTCATTTAAGGCTTTGCGTGTGATTGCTGTAGTGGGTGAAAAACTGAACAGTACTGCTGTCACTGCACAAACCTATATCTATCCCATGTGATATAAGTATACATATAAATTTATATGAAGAGGAATTTTCAAGTGAGGGATCCCTCATTTTGTTAAAATGAGGGACTTTCATTTTCCGATCAAATTTTGAAAATCCGAACCGTTCAATGTGTGCAGAACGTAATTTTAAGGGTCCTCGCGAGAAATCAGCAAAAAAAATAACCGGGAAGGGCGTCATCTGAGCAATTTTTTTTGAACCGTTCAATGAAAACTGCTCGGATGAAGCCCTTCCCGGTCATTTTTTTTGCTGATTTCTCATGGGGATCCTTAAAATCACGTTCTGATCACTTTGAGCAGCTCGGATCATCGAAATTCAATTGGGAAGGGGAGTCCCACATTTTAATAAAATGAGGGATCCCTCACCGGAACCTAACTCTTTATATGATATATATATATATATATTTATTTATTTATTTATTTATTGTATACATATGTACATATATATGACTAATCTAAGTCGCATAATTAGTATACGACTATATGTGTGGGAGCGTGAACGTGAAAGTATCTTCAAAACAAATCGTAAGCTACTAAAATCCGCAATAGCACGATGCGAGAATTGAGGAAGCGAAGCGACTGTAGGACATTTCGAATTATTATGTGACTAAGAGTCTAACATATATACACTTTCCACATAATGAAGCATGAAGAGAATAATTCAGACATTCTCCGCAGTTCTTTATATTTTTTTGACTCTACTAATTAGAGGCTAATGCTCCATATCAATTAAGTTGGCTCAATTTCAATAGGCTATGTGGTAGGACTAGCTAGTTAATTTATACTGGTATATATAATTTTCAAGAAGCAAGTGAAAGGATGTATTCTGGTGAGATTATCGTTGTTTTTTTTTTTTTCCCTCGGCAAATTATCGTTGTTTTTAACATTTGAAAGGGTTTAACTTTTCAACATTAGAATACTCGGTGTATTTAACTTTTTTTATTTGTATATTCCTGATCAACTACAAGTACTAATTAAAGCAAATGTGTTATCTTTCAAAAGGTTTAAAATCTTTTGTATCGAATTTTGCTGGTACATGTATTTTTGTGCATTTCCAATTATTAGTTAAATTACATGAGAATTATCTCGCTTTCTCGTTATGTGATTCGATGACCGAAAATATACTGGAAAATTTAGGTGAAGAAGAAAAGGTGGATATTGCAGATATAAAATAAAAAATAAAAAAACCCACTTCCCATTGTGGTGTATTGTAGTATTTGTGCTTTGAGATAGACTATATAGATTAGCAGCTGATCTGGGTGTTGTTCCAATTTAGTGGAGACCTAATTTTGCTCTGTTGCTCCTCTTTGCTTTTGGTAGCACCTAACCGACAGTTAATGATAGTTAATTATTTTTTATAGAATGAAGTGACTGTCAACTTCTATATATAGTAGTACAATAGTATATATAAAGAATTTCATGAGAAGGCTAATATGATGAATCCCATTAATTAATTATCTTCATTTAATCTTTGCTTTTGCCTTCAAAAGCCAACTAGGAATCTTTGCTAGAGGTTGTTAAATGTTGCTGTCCTCTTTACAAGGCGAAATCATCAGTATCTTTACTTCCATTCTGAACTTCGTAAAACTGCTTCCCACTTGCGAATATTCTCTCTCTCTCTCTCTCTCTCTCTCTCTCTCTGTGCGTGTGTGTGAGTGTGTTAATGGAACACTAGCATCTTGAACGGACTGAAAGATGAACACATACTGTAACTAAAGAAATTAAAGTGCGCGCCTCATTAAATCATGTATGCGAATACGTATACAGCCATTTATTGCATAAGTATTTACACAAGGAATTTTTTCCTAAGCAGACTAGATTTCCCTCTCTTATTTTTCAAGATTCTGACAATGGAATGTGGGGTAAGTTGAATTTCAACTCATACATAGTACTTAATTTCCTGCATTTTTTGTTTGTTCAATTAGCAGAAAAAATAGAGGTCCAAGTCTTGAACTTTTTCCATTAGAATTAATTTTTCTTCACACCTTGTCTCGAAAAAAAACAAAAGATTACTGGAAAATATTATCACTTTAAATTAATTCCAAATATTATTGAACTACTAATTTCCAATTTTTATTAGGAAATTATTTTGTCAAGTGAACATGTATGGCAAAACACGTTTCGTTTTTTGTTTACATCACTTGACAACATTTTCCCTGAGAATAGCAATTTTTTTTTGCCTCATTCTTGACAACTGAACGGAGAGGTGCGTGCGCTGACACATATATGCATCCATATTAAATCATAATTACATGCTAAAAATTTGGAGAAGTTTTATCCTGAAAAAGACAAAAGTAATATATCATCCTCTCTCAAATCATCAACTAATAACTACTGAGAAGAAAAACATACACCAACTTTGAAGATTCATAGAGACAATAAATTAAATACATTGGGGTCACCCAAGTGGTGATCATGAAGAATTAGTTGGCAGACGTGAGGTCAACTGAGTATGAGTACCCTAACCCTAAAAAGTTTGTATGCTTTTGGGTCCAATTTTTAGATTAGGTGGGGCATACAATTCAAATGTGGACCACACATTAGTAGCTATAATCAAATGATACTTTTACCAATAACAGTTTATGAACAAATTCAAACTATTGCTATTTTCAACAATGAATGATCAAAATTTAAACTGTTTAGATTTAAACTATCCCGTCTCATCCCGTTCAAATTAAGGGGGGAGAGGATCATGGAAGTGTAGAAATGGTTATGTATACATGTGTAGGATATTTGTCTTGTTTAAAAAGGGGTTTGCCTTTTGTGGGGAAAGTGAACAGGCCAGGGGCAAGGGAATTAATACTGTACTACTGCTACTACAACTACTAGGCATAAATAATAACACTTGGGGATCGCATATGATGAGTGAGTGAATACAAATTATAATGAGCTCAGCAGCGTCTGTGTCTCTCTATTGCAGATCATAATATTGATCATGAGTGAGTCCATATATACCCCTGGCCCTGGCCTGATCTGAATCATCTGATGAAGCCAGCCACCCAATTAATCATCCACCATTATACACTTCCCATTTAATTAATGCTCTATACCAACTGCAAATTCTGTCCAGGCCGCCACTGTGTTCTTGATCTCTCCTCTTCTTCATCTCCATATCCCTTCTTTCTTCCTCATCCATATATATATAAGCATCTCTATTCTAGCCCCCTCCCTCCATATCCCCTTCTCCTATTCCCCCATTGCCCTATATACTCTCTCTCTCTCTCTCTCTCTCTCTCTCTCTCTAGAAAAACAAGCATCTACATACACATAGTGTTCCTTTCTCTCTCTAGGGTTTTTTTTGGGACACATCCACTTTGGGGGTTTTCCCACTTATGCTGCTAGCTAACTAGTGGGTGACATAAACATTAGAGAGAGAGAGATGTTGGGTTCATTTGGTTCACCCCAAGAGGAAGATCAAGAAGGCCCATCTTCATCAGAAACCCACCACTACCCCCACCTACACCACCACCACCAGCAGATCCAACCCCCAACACCACCGCCCCCACGTGGCTTCGCCACCTCCTCAATCCACGCGCGCCAGCTCCTCATCAGCATCGCCGACCTAATCCAACGCTCAGACTTCGCCGCCGCCCACCGCCTCACCGCCATCCTCTCCTCCAACTCCGCCTCCCCCTACGGCGACTCCACGGAACGCCTCGTCCACCAGTTCACCCAATCCCTCTCCCTCCGCCTCTCCGCCACGTATCCCCCCAATCCCTTCCTTTCCCACCCAAACATACCCAATCCCATTACTGCCCCTCCACTCCCTCCAAATAACCTCATTGACATCGAACCAGACCAAAACCTCCTCCACTCGGCCTACCTAATCCTAAACCAGGTAACCCCATTCATCAGATTCGGCCACTTAACGGCCAACCAAGCCATTCTCGAAGCCGTCGACGGAACCCCCTCCGTCCACATCATCGACTTCGACATCATGCACGGCTTCCAATGGCCGCTGTTAATGCAATCGCTAGCGGAGCGCTACCCTCCGCCGACGGTGCGCATCACCGGTACCGGCACGAACCTAGAGCTCCTCAGACGGACCGGCGACCACCTCTCCAAGTTCGCACACTCTTTAGGCCTCAGATTCCAGTTCCACCCCCTCTTACTGCACTGCAACCAGAGCGATCCTGTAACCGCCCTCGTAGCAGCACAAATCCCGATATTGCCTGATGAAACCCTAGCAGTCAACTGTGTGTTGTATTTACACCAGCTGCTCAGCGATCGAGAAAGGATTGGTCTGTTTTTAAGAAGGATCAAGGGGATGAACCCTAGAGTGGTGACGGTTGTGGAGAGAGAAGCCAACCACAACCACCCAGTTTTTCTAAACCGGGTGGTTGAGGCTGTGGAGCACTACGCGGCGGTTTTTGAGTCTTTGGAAGCGACTCTTCCACCGAGTAGCAAGGAGAGGATGGATTTGGAAGTCGTCTGGTTTGGGAGGGAGATTAGGGATATCGTGGTGGGGGAGGGAAGTAATCGGAGAGAGCGGCACGAGAAGTTTCCGGCGTGGGAAATGCTGCTGAGAAGTTCGGGGTTTTCTAATGTTGACCTCAGCCATTTTGCGCTGTCTCAAGCGAAGCTCCTTCTGAGACTCCATTATCCTTCAGAAGGGTACCAGCTTCGGAATCTCGGTGATTGTTTCGTCTTAGGGTGGCAGAATCGACCCCTTTTCTCTGTTTCTTCTTGGCGCTAAATATAAAAATGGAGACTAATATATTTCTAATTTTCTTTATATTTGTATTTATTAAGTCTAATAATTATCCCAGAAACCTCCCTAAACCCTAGTTTCTGCTCTTAAGCTTGCATGTATTTGCATGAGAAAAAGAAAAAGAAAAACGAAACCTGAAACTTCATGGGTTTGCATCAAACTTCAGTAGAGTTTTTCTTAGGGAGCTGAAAGTGAATGTTTTGTTCTTATAGTGTATTTTTATTAGTGCTAGACGGGATGGTTGGTTGATAAAGATTTTAAGATTTGTAAGTGCACGTAATTCTTATTGTAATTTATAGTATGTATGACGAATTGAAGATAAGATACCCACCAAATCCACTTTTGATCAGCCTTTGAGGAGGCAAGATATGTTTTTTGTCGAGAAATATTAATTCGAGCACTAATTTATACTCCATATGGTTCCTTTTTTTAGTATTTATTTAATGCGGGTTCAAACCACATAATCCTAATTCTAGAGGGCTAGCTGTTTGTCATTTTGTATTTGTGGGTTGGTTTTCCTTCTGTTTTTTAATGCTAATGATGCCTCACTACTTTCTGCTTAATGCCAACTTTTGTTCTCTTGATCATGAACGACTTTTTATATTACTAGCAATTAGCAGTACAATAAACATGATTATCACGCACACACGGTATCTTTCAACCCAAATAATCGATCTTTCTTCCTCTATTGAGATGCAATTTTAGCGATAAATTGTATTTCAAGATTAGTTTGGCTTATTGTAGCCATAGATTGTAGGTGCCAGGACCGTTACCATTATGTATCCCGCTAGTTATCTAAAATCTTGTTGGGATTGCCTTGGAACAGATGGAAGACATATAATTATCAAGCACACATTGAGGCCTAAGACTTTGCGTAGATGCGATTATGGCTGGCCAAAAATTCCTTTGTCTCCCTTTAATTTAGTTAATGAGTGGTGTTTTCAAGAAGGGATGCACGAGGGTTCTTGTTTTCTGCACGAATTAAGTAGAGAGCCCTATAATCCTGTTTAGCTGTCTATAGACTCTATACACAATAGCACAACTTGTTACACCATAATTTCAGCGTTTTTGTCCCCCTCAACAAAACCATGAAAGTTCTCAAATAGAGCTTCCTTGATGCCCACCTTGCCCCCCTATAACCCTAGAATTTCCTTCTGGAAACCCCCCCTCCCTCCTATACAACAAATACGCAAAGGATCTCTCTCTCTCTCTTCCCTTTTGTCCCTTGTTCTTGTTGATACTTGATAGCTTAGCTTCTCAAGCCAGCCGAAAATGATCCTTTTTTCCTCACTTTGCGTGGACGTGTTTCTCTCTCTCTCTCTCTCTCTCTCTCTCTCTCTCTCTCTCTCTCTCTCTCTCTGTGCCTGCTGTGCGTGTGCGTGTGGTATAAGGTCAAGTGGTGATGATTTTGTGAAGTCAAATGAAGCCTCATGATGAAATTAACCAGCTTCCCTAAAAAGTTCCATTAATCATAACAGTCCTATAAGCATAAACAATCTCCAACAACTTGTTTAATGATGAGACGCAAACTTGTTTTTCTACTATCCATTATTCATGAGTACTGTAGTACAAACAAACACTGTGTCGTCCCATAACTTGTTATTCAGTCGAAAGATGTAACAGAGGGGGGGTGTGTGTGTGAGAGAGAGAGAGAGAGAGAGAGAGAGAGAGAGAGAGAGAGATTTATAGGGGGTGTAGGCTCTGTAGGGTAGTAGGATAGGGAGTAGCTATATATATATAGCTGACAGTGATAAGATGGTTACTAGTGGAGACGCCCCACGCAAGTAAGCTAGGTCACTCAAGCATGTATCTATACATGTATGTATGAATGTACGTACGTATAACCCCTTGCTAGTTTTTTTTTTTTTTTGAAAAGGTTCCTTGCTAGTGTAGAGTTTTGAGTTATAACTTACAACTTCTTGATTGTATTCTTTTTTTTCTTCTTATAATTAGTTTACACGCTCTTTAACTAGTTTTAGAACATTATAAAATTAACAATCACAAATTTTCAGCAAGTTCAAGGGAATTTTACTCCTGATGTATGTCGAATTTGCTCTATTCAGATAATCTATTCATTTATTCTTATTATGCTCTTATTCTTTTTTTTTCCATGTACTTTGGAATAACCTGTACTTTGGAATATTGCTCTTATTCAACCAATCCCTTAAGATTTCTTGTATACATGTGCACTTGTGCAGTATAGCTATAAGCTCTTGCTCATATCCTTACTCATATATAATTCTTCAAAATTGTCAGTGCTCCTATTCTCAATTTTCCTACCGCACTCGCGATTTCAATTATCGCTCTTGCAAATTTTAATAATCTAGAGTGCTTTAGAAACGTTTTTACGCTCATGCTTTGACATGCAGATTATGTGACTTAGTTAGTATCCATTGAGATATTTTGGTGTATAGAAATGTACTGTATATGATACTACTATACAATACTATTAGGTTAAGGATGATGCATGCTGTCGTGAGAGAATCAACATCAACTCACCCATCCATCTGATTTGGACCTAACTCCTGTGGGCCTAATTAATTCCTTTCTCTTTGAGGAAAGGTTGGATGAATTTTCAAAGTGCTACCATATACATCCTTTGTGCTTAGCAGGAGAATGGAAGTATATCCTTGCTGATTTCATTGATAAATCTTTCAGTCGAATAGAATCATGTGAAAGCAATGATAGTAAACGAAAATGATAGGTCCTGTACAATAATGCACACACTTTATGCCTTTTCAGTTCTATTGGCACAGTGAAACGATCATGTCTTCAACAATGCAACTACTCAAGCTTGGGAGGTGGGAAATTTAATCAAAACAAGGGAGGCGATGTGGATGAAGGCTAAATTCGACATCATAGTCTACACAGTGGAGAATTTTAGTGGTTTTTTAGATGATATTCGAAAAGTGAGATTGTAATGTAATTTTGAGGTATTTTGTCCAATTGTTGGTTGGATGTTTTCTTAGGTTTTCTTTTTCTTTCGATGTACCCTTTTTGAGATTTATAAAATATTTCGTTTGTCGAGAAAAAAGAAAGTACTACTACTTGTCTTAAAATCTCATTAAATGTAAATGAGTAGCAATTGTTTAGGTTCCTACATATTAGAATATATACTGAGGCCCGTTTCGTTAAGGTTCTTAATTTTAAGTACTTCTTTTTTTATTTTACGAGACACGTCATTCTCTCATAATACATTATTTTTAATTTTAGTGGAACACACTCTGATTCTATAGATTCATGTATTTAGTACTTAGCTCCACAGAAATGTATAGCGGTGAAGAGTGTTAGGACATCAAGTGACAGCACCCCAAGACCACCAAATAATTTTTTTTGCTTCAAAGAGCTCTCCCTCTTTCATATCTTGTCAAGTTTCAACTCCATGAAAGTGACAAATATTTGAAGTAATTAAGATTAATTTGATACCAAAAGAAGAAGAAGAAGTAATTAAGATATAGTGAGAATGGATGTTTTTGTCTTTATTTTGTTGACCTAGAGTTTGGTGTGGGAAGGAATCCAGGGGCAATGCTGGAACAATGTTGGGAGTGAGATGCGAGTGGTCCAATAACCCTGTTTCCTTTTAATAAAGCAGTCCCTAATATAATATAATATAATACCCGAGGTTTAGATGACAGGTTTAGGGAATCAAACAAGTTGGAATCTTCCTAATTAGGAGTAAACGATTTTCTTTAATTATAGTACTCCCCTTTCTCACACTTTATTGTTATAATTCATTCATTAATTAAATTAAATTAACATAATGCCCGTTAAAGCAGAAGTTAATGCTCGCAATTGGCTGCCTTTGTCAACTGCACTATCTATCTGGTGATTAGTGGGTATCTTCTTCGATCCCTCTCATAGTATATACTGCCTAGTGCATGCCTCTTGGCTAGCTAGCTAGCTGCTCATAAACCCCACTTGTAGCCTAATATTCATGTTATTCCTATGTGAATTTGTATTTAGATCTTTTTTATAACTCGATCAGCTGTCCAGATAAGCTTACGCGCATGCACTTTGACTAGTCTTTGGGGATCAATCTCATTGTCGACTTGTGGGCTTGGATCTTAATTCAAGCTCCAACAAAACTTGATGTGGATTGGTCCCAAAGGAATTGATAGCACTTGAGAGATTTCGAATGTGCATGAGATCTTAGAAACATATTGGAGTGCTATAGTTAATTCAGTGTATGTGATGGTTGTATGCTGGGAGACTAGCGTCCAAGAACTCAAAGCACCTTGGGAGCTAGAGACGAAAATTAGTCTTAAGGAAAGCGTGGTTTACGTGCCTCGATCGAACCTCTGTGATTTGTTGTCGAAGTACTGTATGTTCATTTACACCTTCTTTCTGATTGCTTTAGACTCTAGTTGATTCTTAATTAACATGTCATTCGTATGTGAAATTGTGTTCGATTCTTTCATTTAATAGTTGAAAAGCAATGCTACGTACCCAGATAAATTAAGTGTTAAGTATTCTGTAGAATGGTTTCGGTGCGTTTAGAAGATGCACACACAATTTCAGCATCGAATATGTACCTTTCTTCCTTAAAAGTGATGTTTAAATTATGTACTGTTTCAATTCCAAGTGGCCTGGATTCAAAAAAAAATGGAGTTTGATTGGTTGGTTTTTCCCCAAAAGAAGGACGTACAGGAGCATAAAGTTACGGAACATTCCAGTACTAATCCCACATCACTTCAATCAAAGGCTTCATATCACAAGGCCCATACATAGGGTACTAGTAATAATTAATGAGCACCTTTGCAGAAAATAAACAAACTTTTTGATCTCTTTGTTGGATAGCCTTATTAATGGAGCACTTATAATTTGTATCAATAATAATCTTTTTAATGCAACTCCAAATGTCGGATCCATCCAACCCCAATGGTTATAGTCTGGTGGTCAAGATCTAAAACTTCGATATTTGCTCCTTTCCAAGATTCCATGCTCGAAGTCTCTCGCCTCTCAAGTACTGCAATCCATGCAAAGTTTTGTTCCAACTTTAACTAAGTCCCATATGTGTCTCATACTACAAATGCAAATCCATATATATAGCGTTAGCCCAAAACCCACATACAGATGTCACCCATAAATGGATACCCAATGAAAGGGTCAACAAACAGATTTAACTGGCAGCCCTCAACAGAAACCAAAAGTCATACTGTGTGGATTGATGTATGCAATTAACGTATTGTTTATTCCCAATAGTACTCAATTGTTTGGAAGGTAATAGTGGGGGTACCAATTAAGTCCTAAACTATCAATACGCACCCTTCTCCCTTGGAAGCTATATAGCATCATTTCCATCTTTATCAGTGCATGTTTGGATACAACATGCTCATTTAAAGGCACCTAGTCACCTGCACTGATTTAAAGGTCTGTACGTCTATTCTCGTACAGTTTTAATTGGAGAATTGCACAAAGAGACTCTTACCGGTCAAAGTCGTCGTTGCATTTTGATACAAGTAATTGAATCAGCTAGCTAGCAAATATGTTACGTACTCATGTCTAAATACCTGAGGAGTATTAGGAATAGCCAAACCATAAATAGATCTCCTCTACGAAAGCATGCATCTTCAAGAGTTACAAATTCAAATATATAAGCCATACATAATATTCATACATTGGAGACTTGGATTTATTGCTTTCAAATGAAATTGCTCATTAGAGAGACTACTATCAAAACGCTATTATCGTATTATTTAGTCTATAAGTTTTGATCCACCATCTTTTTATGTGTATGTCATTGGAACAACATCTCAAATTCCATCCTTTCTGTACGTACTCATAATTGATGTACAAGTGCTTTAAGATAAATTTGTTAGAGATCTCTACGAAGTTATATAATATTACTATCATATAATGCATGCACTTTTTTTTTTATGAAAAATGTACTAACATATTAACAAGTAAACAAAATCCTCAGAAGATGGAAAAATTATTCAATTCCACTGCAGCTATACCGTTAATTAAGCTTTAAATAGATCAGTTTTATTGATTAAATGACACATTGAATAATGTGAATTGTGTGAAACAATACTCTAGAATCTAGCTAGACCACCAAATAACCTACAGATGATAATAATGACCACAGGCTGGTGCAACTTTAGCGTTATTTTTAATGAATGAATGGTTGGGGTGAACTCTCAATTCTTCATAGGATCCATAACCCATCATCTATAAAGCTTTTCAAGACATGAAATAGATTCGCTCGATCTTGAGAGAGAGAGAGAGAGAGAGAGAGAGAGAGAGAGGGGTTGACATGGGGGTAGTGTATATACAATAGTAAAAAGGGAAGAATTGGGATCTGTTAGACTCTGGAAAAGAAAAGAATGGCATGGTAGACAACATTGAGTCTACAATTAATTCAAAAGGAGGAAACCAATTGGGTTTAGCCAAATGAATATGAGAAAGTAGCTAAAAAACATAAATTAAGAAGTTGCATATTCGAATTCAACAAATTCCAAATATTTCAAATTTTAGGCCACTAGAGATTTGTCCGATCATTAAGTTGATCAGAATATCCGGTTGAAATCGAAAGTAGTACTCCCTCCGTCCCAAAATGTTTGTCCGGTCCGCAAAACAGAGTGTTAAAAATAATACAATTTTTGCAAGAAAAAATCAAAAAAATTTTAACAACTTACTAGATATCAATGAGTATTTTTAATTTATAAAAAAAGTTTGAATTTTTTCTTGAAAAAATCGCATTATTTTTATCACTCTATTTTGCGGACCGGACAATCATTTTGGGACGGAGGGAGTATATAATACTCCTATATACTGTATATATATGTTCGTGTAGGAAAAAGTTTTCAAGTACATGATGATACATCTAGGGTATAGGCATGTAGTAGGTATGTATATGTAGAGGTATGACATAGGTAGGGACATGCCAAAAAGGTTTTCTGAAAGAATGCATGTGGCCAGTGGCCGTGCGCGAGAAGTAAAACCAAAACAAAGAAAAAAAAAAAAAAAAAAGCAGAGCAGTACGTGTCTGTATTTATATCACGAATCTTCTCCTAAGGACCCCTTGGAGTGGGTTATTTGTGAACGTCGATTTCAGCAGTTGAATTGTGTTTTGGATGGTTTGGATTTGCATGCAATTTATTCGAGTGAATAGATATCTCTTAGTGCGAATAGATTATCCGTGCATTCGGATCATTCAAAACACAATTCAACGGCTGAAATCGACGTCCGTAAATAACTAAAATAAGAGCGTTCGTATAAGATGCGGACGGGTATTTATATACTCCTACTTCGTTTTTGTTTTTATTTTTATTTTCCTTTTGTTGATGTTATATACTGTAAAAGCTAGTAGTTTGATTGTACATACCACTTTCACCCATCCACAAATGTTATCCGAATACCCACGATTAGAGAGAGAGAGTATAGGTTTGTGTCGACCTAAGTCACATAATTTGCGTATTCGTGCTTGTACGTAAGCGCGTGCGTCAAAATATCTTTGAATTTATTAAAATTTCGCATACGAAAATTAAGAACAAAAGCGCGGAACATTCAAAAGATTACGTGACTAAGTTGTGGATCCAAAACCTTTCGTGGTTTCTGTTTTGCGTCCGTTGTTCAAATAATAATGGAACTCCTGCAGAGTCCCAGACACCCAACCACCCCTCTAAACATGCCTTGTACCAATTGCCATATTTATTACTACACCCCCCACCACCTGGGTACTCTTTGTGCATCATTCCTTCTACAAAACAAAAGATTTTCTAGAAAACGATAGTATTTGGTTTATTTTTCTATAAATAAAAATATGGGGATTGAATTTCGCACTTAATTTTTTTGATATCCTCACTTCTTTTTTTTTAGTGTTGAAAGTGTTTTTTTTTTTTTTTTGACAAAAGACGAGAGGGATTGTAGGTATAAAAAAAAAAGGGGGGGGGGGGGGGGGGGGGGGGGGGGGGGGGGAGGAATGTGAAAATTACTTCCCTAAAAAATATTTGGGTAGTATTTTTTTTTAAATTTTCATTGAACATCAATATATACTTTCTAGTTCCAAAAAAAAAAAGAAGAGAGAGAGAGTATATAATTTGTGTCATTGTTAAAAGAAAAAATGGGCATCTTATCTGCCTCCACTCCACATGTGATGTGATCCCTTTAATTAGGTGATCGAGATGGAAAATATATATATATCCTTCACCTCTCTGAAGGCAGAAGTAATTTTTCCTCTTTTTTTTGGGTAGTGATTCGACCCTTATAATTAAATGAAATGTTGATAATTTATTTTCTCTTTTGCTATACATAGAAACAAATATCCCTGCCCTTCCTCTAATTTGTTTTCATAAATTCGAGTATTCAGACCAGATTACACGCATCTTAGATTACCTTTGCCGACCTTAATTTACTCTTAATTTGCATCTGGATTAGTGGCCAAATCCAATTCTATAGAGAATCCACTAGATTCTGGGAAGTCACGAAAGCCTCCAGCATGTCATTTTGGGGAGCACGGGCCACGTGGTGCCGAGCACGATCTCGGCCGTCTAAACGTGTTTTGAACGGCCCAAATTTGTTTGGGTAATTTTTTAGTGTAAAATTATCAAAACACCCTCTCAAACCCAAGCAGATATGGACTGTTCACAATATATTTGGACGGCCGAGATACATGCTTGGCACCCTTGGCCTGTCCCCACCCGGCACTGAAAATTTTCTCCATTTTGGGAACCAACATGTGATAGCAGCAAGCAAGCCTGCAAAGAGGAGAGAGAAACAAAAGGAGTCATTTCTTGCCACCGATTTCTCTCTTTCTTCTTTTCTTCTTTCGGGGCCCATTACCTTTGGGCTTTGACTTGGATTGGGCCTTCCATTTGGAAAGGGGTTCGTTACAAAGGTGTTATTTGTATTATTGGGTTTTATATTTGGGGCCCCAAAATATATTTCAATTCTTGTAGTTTTGAGAAATCAAGTCTGAACCGTAAAAATGTTACTAATAATAAAATCAGGCTTCATAACATACAGTTGAACCATTGACAATTCAAAGTAGTACCTGAATTACTTATAAAAAAAAAAAAGTCAAGACCCCATGGAACTCCATCTATTTTCAGCAACGGGTCCTTGTATACTGATAAGAACGACCTGTTTCGATATATCAAAACTAGGTGAGGGCTGGTGTTTCCGGTAGACAAAAACTTAAGGATCACTTGATGTTGTTGAAAGTTGTCTCCACTGATCAATAAGTTGTTGAAAAATGTCAAATTATTTCCGTTAACCAATAAGTTGTTGAAAATTTAACGTTTGTTGAGAGAGAGAGTTGTTGAAAAATATCAAATTGTTTCACTAACCAATAAGTTATAGATGGGATGCAAAACTCGTTTCTTAGTATGAATAACAAACTAAAAGGTCATAACTTTTTGCCCAAAATTGTTAATGGAAGCATACTTTCTCCGCTTACACTCAAATTAATCGTAAAGTTTCACAATATATAGAGGTCAAACGATAGACAATAAATGCGAGTAATAAAGCAATATAATAATTTGAAGCTACGTGACTATAAACAGTCCAATGTTTGAAAAAATTGTGATTTGTTTACACATTTATAAATGTACGATGAATGTACCTAACTGCAAGTTCTATGAGATGAGCCGTTCTGATTCTCAATATCGGCTATTCTCCTTACACTCATAAGGAGAATATGAACAAGTATGGAGAGATGGAGTACGGGGGTTGAAATAGCACTGGCCAAGTGCATTCCATGGGGAGAAATAGTATTTGGCCCAAAAAGATAAATTTGTGGACTTCATCTTCTTCTTTTTTTTTGGTAGAAGCTTCTACATCTTCTACATGTTGTTTCTACATCTTTGTGGACATGTTTGGAACATGGGTGTGGGAGCCTATTTAGCTTCTCTTGGAAGCTACTCCCTCCCTCCCAAATTATTTGTCCAGTCTGCAAAACGATAACTTAAAAATAATGTAATTTTGTGAAGAAAAAATTTAAACTTTTTTCACAAATTAGAAGAACTCATTAATATCTTGTACGTAGTTAAAAAACTTTTGAATTTTTCTTGCAAAAATTGTATTATTTTTAAGACTTCGTTTTGTAGACCGGACAAATATTTTGGGACGGAGGAAGTAATAAGGTGGGGAGTCTCCTGGAAAAAGGAAAAACAGAGAGAGCAATGTGTGTGTGCTGCGGCGATAAAGAAAAAGGCACCAAAATTAGGGCACAAAGCCTGTAATCATCGGTTAATGCTCCAGTTTCTTAAAATATGAACTTTTAGAAAAAGAAGCTCAAAAATCATGTATTTACGCAAATAATTTTTCTGTCAATATGGATCTTGTTTGATAGATCTCATTAAGATCTTTTAAACGGTGCAAAAAAAAATTGACATATTATTTTTGATTTTCGTTATATTTAAGTTTGAAATTACCTTCTTTTTGAAAAAGAGGATTTAGGAAGAAAGCGAAACGGGGCCTAACAACACTAACAAAGATCTAGCATAAGTCTTTTGAAAGTAGATAACATAATCTTGTGAGGTTTGTGGTCATTTTGTTCTTTTTCTTATCTCTACTGCTTTTATGGTTTGATTTTCTGTTATCGATCTTGTTTAGATGTAGTCTCAAGCTATTGATGTGCCCTTAACTCTCACTTCTCCTTCCTTAGGTGTACATATATTCCAGCAGCAGCAAATTTGCACGAAGAC
The DNA here is from genome assembly GCF_030253575.1 of Rhododendron vialii. Taxonomy (NCBI): domain Eukaryota; kingdom Viridiplantae; phylum Streptophyta; class Magnoliopsida; order Ericales; family Ericaceae; genus Rhododendron; species Rhododendron vialii. The sequence goes on along the minus strand of NC_080562.1, from coordinate 42,869,710 downwards.
TCTTCTTTGGCAACAAGGATTATGGGGACTCAAGAAAATACTTGTGTGGATTTTGTGATACTGTAGTGGGGTATTATTATACACTCTTTGAAATCAATTCTCTGCTTCAATATCCTTTTCTATTATCCTTTGATTCACTTCTATTTCATGCAGTAACAAGAAAGAAACAAGCAGTTACATTGTGATCTCAGAATTTTTAGACATTGATAAGCCCTCGGATCGATGTCTTATTTTTATAGCTGCCAATTCAATTATTGCAATTCATTTCAATGTTTTAATTTTGGCTTTTGCGGTTCTCTTTTGCTGATTCATGCCAACGGTAATTTTTTTTTTTTTTGCTCGGCAAAAGAAATTTTTTATTAATCTCGAAGGGGTACATCGAGAAAAAAGCAAAAATTACAAAGCACTATAAGCAAAAAATTATATTCAACCAAAGTTGGATAAAACACCTCAATTAGCCAATCTACACTTCCACTTTTTGAATCCCATCCAAATACCCATTGAAATCCTCCATTGAGTAGATCTTTGATACGGAGTATTAAACTTAGCCGTTATCCATATATCTACTCTTGTTTTAACCATATCCGCCACTTCCGAAGCCTGGGTGGTTGCCCCATTGAATTTATACCCATTCCTCATTAACCAGATGGACCAGAGTGTTGCAAAAAAGCATACTTCCCATATGTCTTTCTCCAAGTTTCGAAACATATTCCCAAACCACCAAAGTGCTAACTCTACTAAAGAGGATGGCCAAACCCACTGGATGTTCCACCAAGCCAAAATTTCTGACCACACCACCCACGAAAATCGACAATGAAGGAACAAATGTTGAGGTGTTTCCATATGCAAATCAAACAGGGGGCACATAGCCAATTAAATCTCATAAATTAAATTTCTATCAAAAAGTACCGACCTTGTAGCAACCTTATTTTGAAGGGTCATCCATGAGAAAATTTCCACTTTTTTTTTTTTTTTGGGGGGGGGGGGGGGAGGGGGGGCGGGGGGGACTCAGATTCTTCCACAATGAGCCGAGTAGAGTATTCTGTGGCTGTGATTGGGCTTCCCATTGCCTATAAACCGATTATACAGAGAAAACTTTGTCGGTTGTCCAAATCTACTGTAATAGATCAGACTTTGAAGGATCTAGTGTCACACCATCCAATCTTTGTTTCAGAACCTCGAACTGCTGATAATTTCCGAGTCCTTAGTGTACCCTTAAACAGCAAATTCCACTCACCATTGCCCCCTAATCCACAAAAACTGCTCAGGACCTTCTCCTGTTGTGTTGACCGCCTATACAACCCGGAAAATTCATCTTTAAGCGCTATTGTACCCAACCATGTATGCTCCCAGAAAAGAGTATCTCGACCGAAGTTTACCTGCACCTTGAACCCCTCCCGAATAGAAAACCCGACGTGAATCTACAATAGGCAGGTTGAAACGAATCACTTTTAATAAATCATTAAGAACGTGAGTTACACCAAAAATTTTGTCGATCAAAAATTTTGTCAATCAAATCAGTGTTGCAAAACAGTTTTATGAGTTTCGAGAAAACTGGCAAAACCATTGCAGTGTAGCGGTAGGTACTAGAGAATGAGTGAGGTGGGTAAGAGCATGGGGCTAGGTGCGGTAACGGCAGTATCTTAGCAAGAAATTAATTATCATCGTTCTCCCCGTAAGTAAAATGTTATGAATGAATCATACAATAGGTGCATATGGTACACTTTTAAGGGATGTGTATTGTAGACTTTTCCCGTAAAAAAATGTCTCAATTCCAATTGCTCAAGCTTTTGAGCACCTTATTTAGCAAAATTGATGCCTTATCTGCATGCTTGAGATTATAGAATTTGGGAATTCCTACTTCCTAGAATGTTAGTATTAGGGTATCCACAATGCTATAATAAAAAATTGATAATCAAAAATTGTCAAATCGGTTTTTGATTATTCATTTAAGAGATTGCTAATGTTAGCAATGTAGATGTTTACAATGGCATAATCAAAATTAGATAATCAAACTTATCACATCATATTTTCAAACTACAAAAAACTAAAAACTATGAACAGTAAAAATAGTTTTTCTAAAAATACTTTTGAAACTAATAAAAACTATTTACTAGAATATAAAATAGTTTTTGAAACTCTTTTTGGAAAAAAAAAAAACTATTTCTAAAAGACTGTTTTCTAAAAAAAAAACATTTTTTAAGTAAAATATTTTTTTTTGAAAATATTGTTTGAGAGAGAGAGAGAGAGAGAGAGAGAGAGAGAGAGAGGAAAAGGGAAAAGAGATAAATCATTTTTGTATAATGATTGGTGTATTTGATTGAGAATATGTAGAGTCTATTAAATTTGGTTATTGTCCAAAGATTGTTAGTTTTGATTATCCAAAGCCTAAAATTTGATTATTTCCAAAGAGGTTATTAAATTTGATTATAGTATTGTGAGTCATATTTTACATCAACATTATTAACTTTAAAAACCTTTTTACTTTTGATTATAGTATTGTGAATACTCTTAGTCTCGCAGTTCAACAATCCCATTCAGTGGATTAATTATATCTATTTAGCTTTTCGTGTTATTGTATCGTGTCATATTCGTGTTCCGTGTCAGAAATAGCCGATCATAACCCGCTAACTTCGTGTCGTGTTATCGTGTCATTTTATTAATTTCCACTCCGCATCGTGTTATGTCCTATTCGTGGCGTGTCATCTCGTGTTATCTCTACATTAACACCGAATTATTGGCCATATTAAATAGAGATTTCCCAACATTTACCTCAGCACATCATAGCGTTTTTCCTCTGTCGATATATGAGAGCTATTGTAAGCATTCAGGAGGATTCAGGAGGATTCTTTTCATTTGGAGTCTCAAAATCATCACCCTTATGTTAATGGATACAAATTTTCTCCAACAACAGTAATTAAGCGAATGCAGCTTCTATGTGCGTTTCAGGTACACTCTGACTTACAACAAGGAATTGCTGGTGCCGTACCAATCCCTTCTAAGTATGCAGGAAAAAGAGGGGCTCATTGCAGCCTTGGTTACTAACGTGCGAGCAATGGTTAGAGCTAACCGGGAGATCACTGCCTTGAAAAAATTGCTGGTGAGAACCATGAAACTTGTAGTGAAAATGTCTTCTCTTATTCTGGCTGCTGACATTTTAAGGATTCAAGTTGATACTGTGGTGACTGGACTCCAGAATCATGAAATAGAGATGCAGGTTTTTCATGATGTACCTAAAGCTCTTAAAAAGTGGCATGCTTCGGGCATCAAGGTCAGTTTTACATTCTTCCTTTTCTTTTATTACTTGTTTCCTCCATGATATATATACTTCCAACCTGTTTACGGTTTACAGCTTTATTTTCTACTAGCTGTGCTTCTGTTCCCTTGCTCCTCATGGAAAAATCTGGAAGATCGCAATCGTTTAGTTTCCTACCATAAAGTACTAATCGAAATGCTTACTCTAATACTCTTAGGTCCAATATTCAGAATCGGCATTACGCATAAATGAATGGAGCTATCCTTTGTTGAATAACTCCTCTTATAAGTTGTCTCTTTAAAGGCACATGTTGCCATTGAAACTGTGCAAGTCTTTGAATTTTTGTTTGGCAATATAAAAGGGTGAGTTTCTTAGTGACGCATTGATCTCCTTCTCCAAAAGTCCCTATAGTGTTCAACTTTTCATGCAGTGTTGGTTTTATTAGCCAAGAGTGCCTTATGATAGTGTCACCTCATGGTTCTAGAACAATTGCTCTCCATTTGATTGATTATCATGTTGACAAGGTTGAATGTCAATTGTTCGATCTGTGGAAGGGGAAAAAAGGACCATCGATAGTTATAGCTTCATTCGACACATTATTTTTTTGTTATGTAGTAAGTAACTACATTATGAAAGGCACCAAAATTAGGGCACAAAGCCTGTAATCATCGGTCATGAATCACACTTAACTCTCACTTCTCCTTCCTCAGGTGTACATATATTCCAGCCAAAGTAGATTTGCACAAAAGCAATTCTTTGCCAACACAGATTGTGGAGACTTGAGGAAATACCTCTGTGGATTTTTTTTATTTTGTAGTTGGGTACAAGCAAGAAACAACCAGTTACCTTCAAATTTCAAAATTTTTAGGTGTTGATAAGCCATCAGACATATTATTTGTGATGGACGAGTACTATGAAGAAGCCATAGCCGCCGAGGCAGGAGGTATTATTCTGCGTTGTTTATATATTAGCTGAAATTCGAACCGTTAGTTGTTCGGCTTAAAATTAACGAAAAATTAACAAATACAAAAAAAAATTGAATAAGGACAAAAAAAAAAAAAACCAGTTGTCTTATTAAGCTGACAAAAGTCAGGTTCAATAATTCCCCAATCGCATTGCTCTCATCTGAATTTTCATCCACTTTTCAAGTTTTGAGGTGATCCTTTCTGTGTGGCTTGGAAATGGACCGCTACCGGAGAATCACTTCAAGACAGTCAACTCTTTCTTAGAAATCTAAACATGTAATTTTTCAGTTGTAAACTTCAGTTGTAATTTTTCATTTCCAGCTTAGTCATTACAGCTTCATATTGGGTTTGTGTCGTGTTGGAAATTTCCACCCTGTCGTCAAAGTATCTCTACAGTACCGAATTATTTTCCATATGGGTCCGTTTGATTAGTGAAATAATGATAGAAAGTGCAAAGAAAAAATTATACTATTTTGGTGTTCTTTAAAAAGTTAGGAAGTGTGCTTGAAATCACCCCCTCTCTCTCTCTCTCTCTCTCTCTCTCTGCATTATTACTCTAATCTATCTATCTCAATTTATTACCCCAAAAATTTTCTTCCAAAATCTTTACCAAACAACCCTGCCACTAGTCATCATCTCCTTTCGGATTTTCAATGGGGATTAAATTTTGGTCTACTTTCCTGCCCTAGATGGAAAGCGAATTTTCCACCCTATTCTCGAATTTGTTTTGCCATTCTAATTTATTTTTATGTTGCTATTTTGGCTTTTCATAGAAAAATTAATAAGCTGATGCAATTTACAAGTAATAAATCACTCATCAATCTTTTAAAAATGCATATCAGAATGAGATATCACCATCAATCATAATTATCGGTAATGTCTAGGGGCGTATGAAAGGATGAATTAATGTTGCTATACAGTTAGTGTTTTTTTTAATCATAGCCATAATTATAAATTCATGATAATTATTCTCTTGCTGGGTTCATGACGTATAATGGTAGGGTGGAGTTGCATGGTACAAACAACCCCAACTCAAAATCCAAACAAAAATATTATTTCTTCCACAAACTCAATTCAAAAATAAAATCTGGAAATCATGCTAATTGGACGAATACATGGTGAAATTGAATTGAGCCGGAACGAAGTAGATCGTCATCCCTAAAATATCACAACAACCATTCTTTTGTAGATTTGATTGTATGTTGATTGGCTATCTGGTTGCTATCGGTTTTTCAGGTTTTTTCTTGAATATTTCACAGATTATGTGTAAAAGTTATAATTTTTTACTTTTCTGATTTCTCTCGTCATAAAAATTTGGTACAAAACTAACAAACGCAGGAAAAAATTGATAAGGACGAAACCAAAAAAAACTGATCTATAACTAATTAGGGGGTGTTTCCGGTAGCGAAAAATTTGTATACTTTTATTTGTGGTTGAGAAGTTGTTAGGTGTTTCTGGTAGTGAATAAGTTGTTGAGAAATGTCAAGTTGTTTCCGTTAATGAATAAGTTGTTGACGGGTTTGTGAGTAGAGTTACTGTAGCAAAAAAAAATTTTATTGACAACTTTTTTGTTAGTGGAAACGATATGGTAAAATGCTAAAAAAATTTTGTTAGTGAAAAGGAAATGGTAAAATGCGT